>NW_026622974.1:9287217-9587217 GCF_023065955.2 Ursus arctos
GGTAAGCTTTGTAAGTTTTTGAAATTGAGAAAATGACATTTGAACAAAAAGTTGAAATTGTCAGCAAAAAAAGTTTTATTCATTTTTTTACAAGACTACTAGAAATAGTAAGGGTGGAAGAAATGTATTTTAAAAAGGATATATGTTTTCAGTAAAAGAAGGTGTGGGGAATGGAAATACATTTTGGGGGGGTAAGGGAGAAAAAAAGAAAATAATTTTGTTCTAAAATAAAATGATTGTTCCAGAATAAAATGAAAAAATATAGGACAAAAGCTAAGTGGATATAAAAGTTGTAGAGGGTTTATGGAAAAGGAATCTAGAGAAAGAAATTTTATATATGGCAAGTTGACTAAAAAGTAAATTGTTATGGGATTTTAAAATTCAACTTTAATACCAATAATGTACCCATATAAAACTAAAAATTTTCTTTTATCTGTTAAAAGGGTAAAGTTTTCTTGGAATATTGGTCTGCTTTTGATAAGTTGCTATGAAAGATTTTCCTTAACTTTTAAAGTAATCTACTTTTAAAAAAAAGATTTTGTGTTTTTATCAAAATAATTCTTATACTTCATGTTATCTTTATCATCAGATCTTTAATATCTCCTAGATATTAAAAGAGCTAAATTTTGCTCAGAACTATATAACCTTCTATATTTGCCTTTAACATCTTTTTGTCACTTTGAATGGGTAACTGAATATTGTATCATATTTATCTGCGTTCAAACCTTTGATATTTTTGACAGGCTTCCCCAAATCAAATTCTACATGAAAGCTTTCTGCCTCAGAAATAACTTTAAGATATGATATATTCCAGAGTGTCCCTGGAACATCACAGATTTGTTCTCTCTCATTATAAAAAGAGAGACGTTGAAATAATTAGGCTTATTTGGTATGTTAAGTTACATGGGAAGTATTGTCAAATAAGTGATGCTAAATCTTCTCAGATTATATTTGTATGGTTACATGTTAGTAACAAAAATATCCTAGAAATTATATAAAATTTCTAAAAGTCTGATATGTGCTGGTATAATGTTATCAGTCATAATTCTATTTATTATCTTGAAATGTTGTATGCCACAGAAATAACCAAACTTCCTTGTCAATGACATCATAATAAATTCTCATCAGATCTCTAACTATTGCTATTTTTATGTCTTGCACCATTTATAGACAGTTATTATTTCCAGTGCTTCACCTTAGAAGAAATTCATGGGAAAGACTTTGTAAGTATTCTATAAGGACTCTTGGTTTTGATAAATTTAAGATCATAACACTGAACTGGGTAAGAATTTCTAAAGCTCTAATGGAAAATTAATTGTTTGATGTTTTGTTTTTCAGATTTAAAATACCACTTTTTCTCCTCTCTTTTAAACTATTTATAACTTACAGCAATTTGGTAAGATGTATTTTTACAATAAAGGTTGAAGCATTTATCTTTTTCTCCCTACCTGAGCCCCCTTGAATTCTGAAACTCTTATTAAATATTTTTATTCTTCATGACAAGGTACATATTTGCATGAGTTCAATAAGGCTTTTCTTTTTATAATAGAATACTCAATGTGCCTAGCCCCTGCTTCTTTTGATCCACAGCTAATACTTCAATACCATAGAGACCTAATTGTTTATATTGAAAATAGCCATGCTTTAGTAGAACAGTCTTTTCACAATGTGATCCCAGGAGACAAAAACCTCAAACATCACACCTTGCAAACTGATACTTCGTCTATTGGAAAAGACATCACCAAAAAGACTTTCAACTCTTGGAAAGACTCCTTGCAGGTACTGTTAACCAACCCTTGTGCTGCCAAACTCCAGGGAGTGAACTCTTGGATTCATGAGACACTTAGAAATGGGGGCTAAATCCAGACTGGACCTGCACTGGTGACCTGGAGATCTGAAAGTAAAGATTTCCAGGAACTGAACCAGATGACGGCTGAAACAAACAGCTTTCCCAATGTAACTGGGCCAGGCCTGCATATCTTTTTCTTGTTGCTGATTCTTACCTTGTTTTTTCTCTTTCTCTAGAGAGACAGTGCTCTTATCCACATTTCTCAGTCTATTGCAAAACTGGGAAATCTTTCTGACTGTTGGTCAGTCACCAGAAACTTCAGAAATCTGGGGCGCCTGGGTGGCACAGCGGTTAAGCGTCTGCCTTCGGCTCAGGGCGTGATCCTGGCGTTATGGGATCGAGCCCCACATCAGGCTCCTCTGCTATGAGCCTGCTTCTTCCTCTCCCACTCCCCCTGCTTGTGTTCCCTCCTCGCTGGCTGTCTCTATCTCTGTCGTATAAATAAATAAAATCTTTAAAAAAAAAAAAAGAAATCTGTTCATGATGTAGGAGACCCTATAGGGGTCTTGTGTTCCCTCCTCGCTGGCTGTCTCTATCTCTGTCGTATAAATAAATAAAATCTTTAAAAAAAAAAAAAGAAATCTGTTCATGATGTAGGAGACCCTATAGGTCTTTTTTTTTTTTACCTAAGTATGATCTGTTCCCCTGCAGTAAAAGTAAAATACAAGCAGGTTTATATCTTTTGTGACTTTTTAGAAAAGAACATTTTAGGAAGGAATAGCTTTTCACAGAATGGCATCCCAGCTCTTCCAACCAAACATAGCTTGAAAGGGTCAACAAGGAAATTCCATCTAATAAATCCATTGATGACCAGACCTTAGCGAGAGTCCTCTATACTCAACTTGGTTTCATTTCTCTAGAGGTGGAGAACATTTCCCAAAAGCACATGAATGTTCAGATAGCTGATGAATCAGAGTAAATGCTAATGAATGCATGATCAAAAATTTTTCCCTAACATTAGAAGAGCTAGTGGACTTTATAACCAAAGCAATAACAGCTTAGCAATGATCATTTGATTCATTAGCTAAAGTAATTGCAGATAATCACATAGCCCCCAATCATCTACTTACTGAACAAGGAGGTATTATGTAATAGTGAATACCATCTGTTGCATGCTTAAATTGCTCTGGAGAAGTGGAAACCCAATTGCATAATATCAGAGAACAAGCACATCGGGGGCAACGAATTATATCTAACAACCTATAGTTCTCTGATCTATTTGGTCAGTTACCTTCAGGTTTAGGCTCCTAGTTTAGGATTATTAGATAAACTGGGGTTGTCATTCTGCTCCTCAACTTATTTTATATAATCATTTTTATGCTCTGTACCTATTGCTTGTGAAATCTTTGCAGAAACAATGTATGAGAGAGTGGTGCTAACTCAGCACTTTGTGATCTGTAGTGTTTATGACCTTGATAAGGAATAGATTTTAGATGAAAAATGCCCAAGAGTTCTCTCCTCTACCTTTCTTTTAACTCAAATGTGGCTTCAATATTTTTCAACCTGTACACATTCTTTCTCATGTGGGATGTGACAACCAGGATAGGTCCGTTCTGTCACCAAGGGACAAAACCACTAAATGTGGAACACTTGACTCTTGATCAGCAATGTTTTTGAGTCAAGATTTTGATCAAAAGGGGGAAATGTGAAAAAGGAGTTGAGAAGCCCTGAAGCTCCTCAGTTCTCACATGCATATCACTATTGCAACCTGCATAACTAGCAGCAAGAAGGAAGATTCAAATAATCTTGCAAGGGAGGACACTTTTCACATAGGAATTTCATCTCCTCCTTTTAAGGTAAAGAAGAAGATCCTCTCTGCCCCAGCAACAAAGCACTAACCACTGTTTATAGTCAAAGAAACCACCAACAACCTTGAACTCATCTTCTTTTCCAATGAACTTCTGTTTAAAAGAACCCTCTCCAATTTCCTCCTAATACCCAATAAAACCTGACTTTCCTTTTGTCTCTTTAGATTTGCCTATGGTTCACCACAATTTGCTGTTCCCAAACTGCAATTTCTCTGCTGTTCCTGAATAAGCTCATGTTGCTAGTAAAATTTTGGCTATTTTAAGGTTAACACTACCATCTCCATCAGTTAAAAGTTTTACCTTTTAACTAATTCATAATTGGAAAAAAAACAAGAGTTCTATACATCCTATAAATTAATACCCTTCACTCACCTGTCATTTTACTTATTCATTTATTTACACCCTTCTCACATATTTATTTGGTTTTTTTATTCCCTTCACCGAAGGTATGGAAAACAATTCCATATCTTTTGTTCTGGTAGAAAAGAGTACTTAGGAGTTGCATTTTCAGGTTATTTGGTGGGGGTGAGTGGTATTTCCTGAGTAAGAGAGTAGAGCAAATACCCTCTTGATCCAACTGTAGAAGCTCAATGAGCTATTAAAATATACCACAGAATAGAATTGTTAGTTTTTATATCCTGATTTTGAGTTTATTTGCATGGTTATACATAGGGGCATCTATAAATTCACTTCACTACCTGGAAACCATAGAGCAAAGACACAGTCCAAAAATAAAAGGACAATGCAGTCCTGGTGTCTTTTGAGAGATTATTACAAATTAATTTCTTTTCTACAATAGAAGTTTACTTAAGAGAAAAAAAAATAATGAGATACAAAATAAGAAATGATATGGGGATAGAGTGAGGAGTTAAGATGGCGGAGGAGTAGGGGACCCCTTTTTCAGCCGGTCCCCCGAGTCGAGCTAGATAGGTACCAGACCAGCCTAAACAACCACGGAACCAGCCTGAGACGCAGGAAGATGCATCTGGATCTCTACAAATGAACATCTCCAGCGCTGAGTATTGAGGTACGAAGTGGGGAGCCGTGAAACCGTGCACAGATATCGGAAGATAAATGGAAGGGGGAGGGAGCCGCCGTGTTCGGGCGCCGGGAAGCGGCAGCCACTTGCATGGGAGAGCGGGCGGGGCTCGCAGACAGCACCCGCAAAACAGCAGACTGAGACCGTGAGCCAGGAGCGCGCGCCACCAGGCATCTCGCGGAACCCCGGAATCCTGGTGTGCTCACTGGATCCAGACTGAGACCGGGAGATCCGGGAGCGCGCGCGGGGCGGCTGGTGGCTGGCGGCATTAGAAACACAAAGGACAGAGACGCGCCGGCCCTGGAAGTGAGGGCTGGGACGCCGGGTGTGGGGCGCACATCCCGGGACGCTGCAGGGTTGAGCAGCACCAACAGAAACAGAGTTAAAGTGGCCAGAACATTAGTGGAGAACGGGCCGCAATCCCTCTGTTCCGTGACAGAGGCTGAGATTCAGCCGCTGCTGCTCTGACTCTCAGAAGAGGCACAGCAAACCGCCAGGGAAAGCCGCCAGAGAACAAAAGCCTGGAAAAACCGGCTCAGGGAGTGCCCATCCCCATCCCCCCTCGCAGGGGACGCCGAGACTCTACCCAAACATGGCTGCCTGAGTATTGGCGTGGCAGGGCCCTCCCCCAGAAGGCAGGCTGAAAAATCAAGAAGCCCACAACCCGGGCGCCTGGGTGGCACAGTCATTGAGCGCCTGCCTTCGGCTTAGGGCGTGATCCCGGCGTTCCGGAAAGGAGTCCTTCATCGGGCTCCTCCGCTGGGAGCCTGCTTCTTCCTCTCCCATTCCCCTGCTTCTGTTCCCTCTCTCGCTGGTTGGCTGCCACATAAATAAATAAATAAAATCTTTAAAGAAGAAGTCCACATCCCTAAGATCCCTATAAAACAAGGGGCACGGCCTGGGACCCAGTCAATAATTTGGGCTCTGGACAACCCCACAACCTCTCCTCATCAGAATGACAAGAAGGAGAAGCCCTCCCCCCCCCCCAGCAAAGAAAAGACAGTGAGTCTGTGGCCTCTGCCACAGAAATAATGGATATGGATGTAACCAAAGTATCAGAAAGGGAATTCAGAATAATGATGGTCAAAATGATGAGTAGAATTGAAAAAACTATTAACGAAAAGGTTACTGAGAATATAGAATCCCTAAGGACAGAAATGAGAGCGAATCTGACAGAAATTAAAATTATATGAGCCAAATGCAGGCAAAACTAGAGGCTCTGACGGCCAGGGTCACAGAAGCAGAGGAATGGGTTAGTGAATTGGAGGATGGGTTAATAGAGGAAAAAAACAAAATAGAAGCTGCTCTTAAAAATATCCAAGCCCACGAATGTAGGTTACGGGAGATTACTGACTCAATGAAACGATCCAATGTTAGAATCATCGGCATCCCCGAGGCGGTGGAGAAAAACAGAGGTCTAGAAGAGATATTTGAACAAATTGTAGCTGAAAACTTCCCTAATCTAGCGAGGGAAACAAACATTCGCGTCCTAGAGGCAGAAAGGACCCCTCCCAAGCTCAACCATGACAAACCTACGCCACGTCACGTCATAGTGCAATTCGCAAATATTAGATCCAAGGATATAGTATTGAAAGCGGCCAGGGCAAAGAAATTTCTCACGTACCAAGGCAAAGGCATCAGAATTACGTCAGACCTATCTACACAGACCTGGAATGAGAGAAAGGGTTGGGGGAGCATATTTAAAGCTCTTTCAGAGAAAAACATGCAGCCAAGGATCCTTTATCCAGCAAGGCTGTCATTCAGAATTGATGGAGAAATAAAGACATTTCAGAATCGCCAGTCATTAACCAATTTTGTAACCATGAAACCAGCCCTACAGGAGATATTACGGGGGGTTCCATAAAAGTAAAAAGGCCCCAAGAGTGATACAGAACAGAAAGTCACAGCCAATACAAACAAAGACTTTACTGGCAACATGGCATCATTAAAAACATATCTCTCAGTACTCAGTCTTAATGTTAATGGCTTAAATGCTCCCATAAACACCACAGGGTTGCAGATTGGATAAAAAGAAATGACCCATCCATTTGCTGTCTACAAGAGACTCGTTTCGAACCCAAAGATGCATTCAGACTGAGAGTAAGGGGATGGAGTACCATCTTTCACGCAAATGGACCTCAAAAGAAAGCTGGGGTAGCAATTCTCATATCAGATAAATTGGATTTTAAACTACAGACTATAGTTAGAGATGCAGAAGGGCACTATATTATTCTTAAAAGAAGTATTCAACAAGTGGATATGACAATGATAAATATATATGCCCCCAACAGGGGAGCAGCAAGATACACAAGCCAACTCTTAACCAGAATAAAAAGACATATAAATAAAAATACATTAATAGTAGGGGACCTCAACACTCCACTATCAGAAATAGACAGAACACCCTGGCAAAAACTAAGCAAAGAATCAAAGGCTTTGAATGCCATACTCAACGAGTTGGACCTCATAGATATATATAGAACACTACACCCCAGAACCAAAGAATACTCATTCTATTCTAATGCCCATGGAACATTCTCAAGAATAGACCATGTTCTGGGACACAAAACAGGTCTCAACTGATACCAAAAGATTGAAATTATCCCCTGCATATTCTCAGACCACAACGCTCTGAAATTGGAACTCAACTACAAGGAAAAATTTGGAAGAAACTCAAACACTTGGAGACTAAGAACCATCCTGCTCAGGAATGACTCGATAAACCAGGAAATCAAAAATCAAATTAAACAATTTATGGAGACCAATGAGAATGAAAATACAACAGTCCAAAACCTATGGGATACCGCAAAGGCAGTCCTAAGGGGGAAATACATAGCCATCCAAGCCTCACTCAAAAGAATAGAAAAATCTAAAATGCAGTTTTTATATTCTCACCTGAAGCAGCTGGAACAGCAACAGAGGGACAGGCCTAATCCACGTACGAGGAAGTAGTTGACCAAAATTAAAGATGAAATCAATCAAGCAGAAACCAGAAGTACAGTAGAGCAGATTAACAGGACTAGAAGCTGGTTCTTTGGGAGAATCAATAAAATTCACAGACCACTGGCAAGACTTATCCAAAAGAAAAGAGGAAGGACCCAGATTATTAAAATTATGAATGAAAAAGGAGCGGTCACGACGAACACTATTGAAATTGGAAGGATTATTAGAAATTTTTATCAACAGCTATATGCCAATAAACTAAGCAATCTGGAAGAGATGGAATCCTTCCTGGAAACCTATAAACTGCCAAGATTGAAACCGGAAGAAATTGATTCCTTAAACAGGCCAATTAATTATGAAGAAATTGAGTCAGTGATAAACAACCTTCCAAATAACAAAACTCCAGGCCCGGACGGTTTTCCTGGGGAATTCTACCAAACATTCAAAGAAGAAATAATACCTATTCTCCTAAAGCTATTTCAAAAAATAGAAACAGAAGGAAAGCTACCAAACTCAGTCTATGAGGCCAATATTACCTTGATCCCCAAACCAGGCAAAGACCCCCTCAAAAAGGAGAATTACAGGACGATTTCCCTAATGAATATGGACACCAAAATCCTCAACAAGATACTTGCTAATAGAATCCAACAGTACATTAAAAGGATTATCCATCACGATCAAGTGGAATTCATACCTGGGATGCAAGCGTGGTTCAATATTCGCAAATCAATCAGTGTGATACATCATATCAACAAGAAAAGACTCAGGAACCATATGATCCTCTCAATCGATGCCGAAAAAGCATTTGACAAAATACAGCATCCTTTCCTGATTAAAACCCTTCGGAGTGTAGGAATAGAAGGTACATTTCTCAATCTCATAAAAGCCATCTATGAAAAGCCTACTGCAAATATTATTCTCAATGGGGAAAAGCTGGAAGCCTTTCCCTTAAGATCAGGAACTCGACAAGGATGCCCACTCTCGCCACTATTATTCAACATAGTACTAGAAGTCCTTGCAACAGCAATCAGACGACAAAAAGGGATCAAATGTATTCAAATTGGCAAAGAAGAAGTCAAAATGTCTCTCTTCGCAGATGACATGGTACTCTATATGGAAAACCCAAAAGAAGCCACTCCCAAACTATTAGAAGTTATAGAGCAATTCAGTAACGTGGCGGGATACACAAATATATCAAATCACCAAGTTGTACACCTTAAATTTACACACTCTTTTATGTCAATTTTATCTTGGTAAAGTGTGAAAAATATTGGTCCAGGCCATGTTAAACAAAACAAAACAAAAAGAATAGCAGAATATTAGGATCAGTGATATAGGAGTCAGGAAACTTGCATTTAAATCAGATTCTGACACTAACCTGTGGTATAATTGGATAATTACTGAGCTGAACAGTATCTCCTTAAAATTTCCTTTTAATTAAATCTCTCCAAACTTCTATTTTATCTCATTTCTTTTCTTTAGAGAAACAGGGTAATTGTATGATTTTTCAGCTATGAAGAAAGCAAGGCTCTGAAGTGAGAAAGTGTGATGATGCAACAACACTATAGAATTAGGTTTTTAAGAAAATCCAATTATTGCTTAGTCTTTCAACTTTATCTCATCTGAATGTCCCCTTCTACTGTAGCACTCAAGTGTCAGAAGCTACAATAGTAAACACAGAAGCACTCTCTCATCAGAGATACTGATAGTAAGGTAAAATAAGATTTAGAACAAAAATGAAGTAGGACAGCTCTATTTTCTAGGAATTCTCATAATTTAATGAAGAAAAAATCAAATGGAATATGATAAATATGGATGACCCGTTCTGCCTTAAATATATCAAGGAATAACTCAGAAAGATAGGGAATTTTGTATTTCAAAGAAGATCTTTGATGTCAACATTGTCTTTTAAAGTAAATATAGCCAAGTATGGAATTGCTACTAATATAATTCATGCTTTAGAACTTTAATTCCCATAACTTCCATAAAGCTGATTACTGGTAGTCAAGGATTTGCTGTCCAAATGACACTATTCATTTACCAAGTATCTTTTTTAAAATAAAGTATTATACCAACCAGTGTTTAGGCATTCCCATCCAAACAGGTAAATGTTATATATACATTTAAGGAAATATTGTCAGAATTCCACATCATTTATCTTACTATTCATTCACTTAGATCTTCCTCACTCTCTCTCTCATGAATTTATTGAGAAACTGTCCTTTTGAAATCAAGCAACTAGGCAGCTATTTTCATCTGAATTGAACATTCAGTGGAAAAAAGCCATGTATTTATGTGACATTGAATTGATTTAATTTTACATCTGTGTCCACGTTGCTACTACCAAATCTCCTGGTGCAGTTGTAAATTTAGCAGCCAGATTCTTGGTTCCACGGTGGAATAATATATTCTATATTTCTAGGTGTTGTTATCGATTAGTATAGAGGATACCAACGAATTCCTAGATTTCCCTTCAAGGGTATTCAACCCCACTCCAGATCCACTCCATCTCTAAGCCCAGAATGTCTTGGCTCAAAAGCTCTCAAATTGTTTCAGACATAAGAGACAGACATCACAATAACTCTGAACTTGAGAGCCTAGGACCATGGTGATAGAATTACTAGCTGTGTAATTCCTAAGAGCTCTGTAATTCTAAATTCATTTAGAAGTCTAAATACCTTGGAGTTTATTATAGGTTGAATTGTATGCCCTCCATCCCCCCCAAAAAAATTCACATATTGAAGTCCTAAGCCCTAGTACCTCAGAATGGGATTTTATTTGGAGATAGGGCCTTTAAAGGCTAATTAACATGAAATGAGGTCATATGGTGGGCCCTAATTCAATATGACTGGTGTCCTTATAAAAATAAATTAAAACACAGATATGCAGAGGGGAAAGACCATGTGAAGACAAAGAGAGAGAAAACAGTCTTTAAAGCCAAAGAGAGAGACCCTCAGATGAAACCAACCCAGCTGATACCTTGATCTCAGACTTTTAGTTTTCAGAATCATGAGAAAATAATTTATTTAATCTATCTAATCTGTGTTACATAGTTATGGCAGCACTAGCAAATGAATACTGGGTTCAAAGTCTGGAAACTTCTGGAATTTATCATCCTTTTTTAAGGGATAGATCTGGAACTTTTCTTATTTAAAATCCATCCCTTTTAAGACATACAAATGGCTAACAGACACATGAAAAAATGTTCAAAATCATTACCCATCAGGGAAATTCAAATCAAAACCACACTGAGATACCACCTCACGCCAGTTAAAATGGCAAAAATAGACAAGGCAAGAAACAACAATTGTTGGAGAGGATGTGGAGAAAGGGGATCCCTCCTACATTGTTGGTGGGAATGCAAGTTGGTACAGCTACTCTGGAAAACAGTGTGGAGGTCCCTTAAAAAGTTAAAAATTGAGCTACCCTATGATCCAGCCATTGCACTACTGGGTATTTACCCCAAAGATACAGACGTAGTGAAGAGAAGGGCCATATGCACCCCAACGTTCATAGCAGCATTGTCCACAATAGCTAAATTGTGGAGGGAGCCAAGATGCCCTTCAACAGATGACTGGATTAAGAAGATGTGGTCCATATATACAATGGAATATTACTCAGCTATAAAAAAAAAGAACGATTTCTCAACATTTGCTGCAACATGGACGGCACTGGAGGAGATAATGCTAAGTGAAATAAGTCAAGCAGAGAAAGACAATTATCATATGGTTTCTCTCATCTATGGAACATAAGAACTAGTAAGATCGGTAGGGGAAGAAAGGGATAAAGAAGGGGGGTAATCAGAAGGGGGAATGAAGCATGAGAGACTATGGACTCTGAAAAACAAACTGAGGGCTTCAGAGGGGAGGGGGTGAGGGAGTGGGATAGGCTGGTGATGGGTGGTGGGGAGGGCATGTATTGCATAGTGCAATGGGTGTTATAGGCAACTAATGAATCATGGAACTTTACATCAAAAACCAGGGATGTACTGTATGGTGACTAACATAATAAAAAAAATACTATACTAAAAATAAAATAAATTAAAATCCATCCCTCTTCAGAGGGCACAAGCAGAGGGAGAGGCAGAGGGATAGGGAGAGGGAGAAGCAGACTCTCCCTTAAGCTGGGAGCCCAACATGGAGCTCGATCGCAGGACCTGGAAATCATGACCTGAGCCAAGGTCAGATGCTTAACCATCTGAGCCATCCAGGTGCCCCCATTGCTCATCTTTTAACAAAATATTTTATCACAACTTTTAAAAGGTTCAAGATAGATTTTCTAACTTCATATAATTCCAGTTATGATACTCTAGAAATACATTTAAAAATATAGCAACTCATTTTCTGAGATTTCTTGATTCTGTTCTCTCCCATGTTTATCTAGACCTCCTTCTTTTCTTCATTTCTATTGTCCCTCTTCTTTTTTATTGCAATTCCTCTCCTCAGTGTTAGGTTCAGTCCTGGATGGTAGATTTATCTGGTCAGTTTCAAGACATGGTGTGCCTCAGACTGCCCCAGGACCTATAAGAAATTACTCAGGAAACCTTACACCATTTTGCTGTAAGTATAGCAAAACCTGATAGCTTCTGGAATTTTCAAAATGGCTCAGAGGCCCTTTTGGTGAATAGATGTTGACTCTCTGCGGAGACTGAGTTCTCATTTAGAAGTTCTGAGGAAAAATCTGATTTCACGCTGATTCTTACTATTAGCAGAATTCACTTTCTGGTTGTAGAACTGAGTTTGCTATCTCCTTTCTTGCTCTTATCCACATTCTTTGCCATGTGGCCCCCTCCATCTTAAAGCCAGTAATGGCACATCAAATTCTTCTCATACTTTGAATCCCTAATCACTGGATCCAGATTTGCAGGCCTCACACATTAGTCAAACCTACATGGATAGTCTCCCTAACTTATAGTCAAGTGATTTGGCACCTCAATTATATATGGAAATTTCCTTTTGCAATATAGTGGTCATCATCATGGGAGTAAAAGGCATCATATTTTCAGTCCCTAGGATTATGCTTGTACAACGCAAGGCAAGGGTCTTGAGGGCTGTCTTAAAATTGTGCCTACAAGAGCACCTCAATTCATATAATATCCTCTTCAGGCTGGTGTTTCCACTGTGCTTTTAACAGACTATTAAAAAACCAGCAGCCTCTGGGCAGTGCAGTACAGGGAAGGACTAGTGGATTCCATGATTGTGTGGAATCTCTATATCTCTTTTGAAATAAAATAGATCCCATAGTCTAAGTTACATTATGCGGGGTCAATCACATGATGGAAGATCCAACACATTTTATGATGTTGGAGAGAATACTGGCTAAGGTCCTGTATTCAGAAAAGGCAAACCCATAAAAGGAATATAAGCTAATGGCAATTAAAAAGATTACTGACCTCTCCAGGATATAAGGGATCTAACAGAATCAACTCATCACCAAGCACCTGTCTCCTCTAGAGATATCTAGAGATAATATTATATGGGGGACTTAGCTTGAACATCTGTGAATGTTACCTTTTGTGAAAAGAATCTCTGCAGATGTGATTGAATTAAGGATCTTGAGATGAGGACACTGTCTTGGATTATCTGTGTGGGCTCTAAATCCAGCAAGCATTCCTATGACAGATTCACAGAAGAGCAGACAGACAGACACAGGGAGGAGGCAATGTGACCAGGAAGGCAGAAATTGGACTAGAGTAGCCAACCTTCAAGACATTTAAATAGACACCAGCAACTACAAAAAAGTTAAATTCTCCCCAACAGCTTCCCATAATTGTGAGAGAATAAATTCCTGTTGTTTTAAGTGACCCAGTTTGTGGTAATTTGTTATGGCGGCCATAGGAATCTAGTATCTCCCATTCTCCTGATCCTCCAACATTTTCTAGGCCCCTGATGAACCAAACCATTTCTTTCCATAAAAAATGTAGATGATCTGGTACCCCACCTAAAGCTCGTCTTTAGGAGAATTTTTTCCTTGCTCTGCTGTTCAGTATCATTCCTGAATGGAATGGTAGTGCAACTGGAATTCATTGCCCATGCCATATGTTCAAGCAGCAGGGCCATTTGCTCTGTAGCATAGTTTTGCAGCAGACTCTTTTCCTGTGCAGAGCCTCACTCAAAGTGAACACTCTTCCATGTGATCTAGTTAATGGGTTGGAACAAGTGTGTAATATGTTGCCTTTTAGAACCCAAGGAAGCTTACAAGGCATAATACAATGCTATCCTTCACAGCACAGGTGTGGGATTCAACAATGTGTTCTTTATTTGGAGAAGATGACCTAACATTTCACAGATCGCTGGTCTCCTAAAAAGTTCACTGACATTGCAAGCCCTTGAATCTTCATGGGTTTTTATCTCCCATTCTCTGGAGTATGCGTGTTTTACTAAAACCTCGAACATGTTTATCACTTTGTGCTCATCTTGTTCTAATAAAAATCTATGCAATATACTGTTCCAATTCAGGCAGTCTGCATCTAGATGTCTCTGGTTCCCTCTGATAATATAACAGAGGACAAAAAAGTTTACATAGCCCTGGGACAAAACCACAAATGTATTTGGGTATCGAACTGATGAGAATGCAAACTATTTCTGATCCTCCTTCCTGATCAGTATGAAAAAGAAGACATGCACCAGCTCAGTGGCCAACTACCATATACCTGAAACCCTGTTAATTTACTTTAGCAAAGATAACACATCTGGCATAGCAGCTGCAATGATAGCTACTACTTAGTTGACTTTGTGATAGTCCACTATCATTTTACAGGTTCTGCCTAACTTATGTGGTGGCCAGAGTAGTGAATTAAATGGGAATATGATAGGAAGCACCACTATCCCATGCTTCAGGTCTGAAAGATTAGTACTAATTTCTATTATTACCCCGTGAATGTGATATAATTTTGTATTTAATTTATTAACACCTTGCGAGAAGTTTTAGAATTTTCTACTTATTTTTCCCTACTGTAATAGCCCTTACCCCACACACCAAACAATCACTGTGAAGCTTCTGTCAGTTACATGTCTACTCTACTTAAACACGTGCAGATGGGATATGACCACCGGGGGAGGATCATTAACCTAATGTACTGAGTCCATTGATAACTGGTTCTCTTAAGCCTCCACTCTAAAAATGGAAACATGGTGTTGTTTCTGTTCCCTGATTATTAATATCAGCTTCACCCTTTGCCAAATGGTCTTCAAAATGTTTGAGTATTGGCTTTGTCTGGTGTACAGTTAGCCAAATAAATGACCATATGTATATTTTTTGGAGGGCTATAAAAATCATTACCTGATCTCTACAATATGCACACAGAAATCATTACCCTATTATACACTGTTGTGATATTGTTGGGGCATTCTTCCCAAGGAGCCTGCTTATGCTTCAGTCACTACGTCCTGAGTCTGAAAACTTAGGTCTGGAAATTGGGCAAGGAATTGTGTCTTTTATGAGGTGGGTGCATTCAACCTCTTGATTAATCATACATGATTTGTTGTGGATTTGGAGTTTGAGCAACACCTTTGTTGGCGGCCCCTCTGACTTGCCTCTATAGATACTATGCTCTATTAACTATTATCCCACAGCTCTCTGTGGGATAGCCCCACTCCCGGATGACTCTTTGATGTTGCTAGTCATTACAATAATTGCACCTATCTTGTTTGAATAAACACCACCATCTGCCTTCTGTTATTTTTAGTGCTGTTTAATATCCACTGCAGTCAGAGAGCCCTTTTATATAACATCTCTTATCATAAGCCTTGTCCTACAAAGAACAGCCACCACTGTACTTCTCAATGATGCCAGTTTCTCTCTTACCAGAGCTTTGGTAAATGAATGTCCCCTAGGAAATCCCAGAGATTATATTATCTTGAGTTTTTTCTGGCCTTAATTCTAAATATTGGCCTGGTGGCCAGGAGGAAAGGTACAGTAGATCTGAAGATGACAAGTATCTTATAAGACAAAGACCTCTGCTTTGTCTTCAAATGGGGAATTCAGGTCTTTAACAGGGATGAATGGGTCAACTTCTGCAAAGTCAAAGAGTTACATTTTTGTTGGTATCACTATTCCATGCCTTAGCATTCCACATTTTCTTAATCAGGGACCCTACCTTGATCTGGAAGAACTTTGAACTTTGAAAATTTAAATACCTTAAGTGCTCTGCTACTTTTATAATTAAGTTTTGGGCTACATCACAAGATTTTTTTTCTATCTTCTAATTGTAGGAGATAAGAATCTCTTTATATACCTTTAATTTGTTAAGTATCCTGGGCTTTTACATTGAATGCCTTCAATATATTCATGCTCCAGTTCCACACTCTTTATCATTACAATTTCTTTTGTATTTCTCAAACACCTGATACATTTCATGTGCTGGTTCATTTTTTTCCATTGTATCATCCCAGTTAAATTTTATGTGAAGATCGAAAAATGCAGCACTGCCATCCACTATGGGCTATTCATGTTCCACCTACAATCAGTGGCGAAGTTCTCATTGCTGATGAGCCGGTATTTGATTGAGCTCCAAAATGCTATTTCAGACCTGCTTTCTTGGACTTTTTCTGGTGCCAATTGTCTCAGTCCAGATTTTCTAGGAGGCAGACTCAGAGATTTGCAGCTAAGATGTTTATTATGAAGTGCTCTTGAGATCAACACATTTAAGAGGTGAAGGATGCAGGTTTGTGAAGAAGTGATAATTGAATTGTAATAAAGTTGAAACAGAGTCTTCAGCTGATTGTACAAGGATAACTAGAATTGAGATAGCTCTTTGGAGTTGTCCAAAATTGGAGAAATGGGTCAAAACTTTATTCCCCTGCAGCTACCAATTATAACCATGACTAAAACAACTCTGTTCAGCCAAGGCCAAATACCAGAGAAATATTTAGCTAACAGTTGTCATCCACCATCACTTTTGCAGCTGCAACAATGAATACTTCAATCTTGGGGAGGAACATAACATTTATTACACCCACAGTTTAGAATTATCATCAGTTATTTATTTTCTTCATATTCTCTCCCCCCACCCCCAACAAAATACATGCTTGCTCATTTGCTATGAATTCTGCTGAACACAACCTAAAGCTTAGGTGCATATATTATTATCCAAACATGGTATTTTTGTCTTCATTTTTCAAATCTATGACAGTTTCAAGACTATTATATAAACATGGAAGAAGCAGTATGGACATATGGAAGCCAGATCACGAGACAAGATGGGAAATTGGATAATGGGTGGAATACACATCCCCATTCACCAACAAAAAATGGCACAAATTCCACTCACAGACTTAAGCCCCTTACAACTTGATTGAGTGTAATTGGTTGACATCTCTGGAAAAAATTAATATCCAGTATATTTAAAATATAATCTTGGTCAGGAAAAGAGAAAGAAGCTTGCCTGATTTATGTATATTATCTTTGGAAGGCTAATCATTTGACCAACTTATGAAAATTATTTTCTAAAGTAACTGGGAGAAACCAAGTCTTTTACTTTTCTCATTGCTACTACTGAGTGTAGTTTATATATTCTCCTCACATAATTCCTCACACTGAGAACAGCAGAGATCTCAAGGTCAAATCAAATTTTTTTTGAATTTTAATTTGATTGCATTTATTACATACATCTGTAAGGTGATTTATCTTCAGATGCCAGATGCCTTTTCCAGGATACTTTTTTTCAGTTTCTTTAGTGAAATTCTGAACTCCATATCTTTGATATTTATGCACCTGCTTTTATCCTTGACCTTATTTGATCCTGTAACATTTTTATGTTTCCTGCTTTCTTATTTTTCCTTCCCATGCTTCCTATTCATTAATTTCTGCTAGGAAAAAGTGTCTGCATACTGCTATGTCTCATATATTGATTAAAAATGATGATACAGTCCCTATGATTGATACAAAAATATATTAATGTAAGAACAAAAGTTTGTAGGTTAAGCTAAGTATTATTGATTCCTTGGGACTGGATAATTTTTTTCAGAGTCCTTTAGATCTTCTGAGAGGGCAGTGTCTCATACTGGAGCATTTTTTAAACGGAGTCTTAGGTGTCCCTGCTAAAACCAAAACAATAACATTGAAAATAAAATCCCTCCACTGCCTTTCAAATCAGTTTACATTTTTCTGAAAGGCCAACTGTGAGAAAATTATATTTTTCTTTTCTGCTTTTTATTGTGAAATATTACATAAATAATAATAAGCACATATAAATTATATACTTTATTTATACCTTCTCCTTTTCTTAACTCAGTTTTTCTTTCAGTTTTTCCAAAAAACAAAATATGTTTTATATTCTTTATTGTACATTTATTCTTAAATAAATGTTTGCATCTGTAAAGTTTCCTTTCTTGGACTTTCTTCAGATATATTTTTTTTTTCTAATTTTTTATTTAGAAGCCTAGTCCATTTACTTTCAGGTTTTTCCCTTCTTCTTTTCTTCTTTCTTTTTTGCATATGAATATCCAATTATCCCAGCACCATTTGTTAAAAAGACAATTCTATCCATATTGAATTAATATGGCTCTGTTGTCAAAAGTCAGTTGACCTTAAATGCTTATTTCTGGATTCATTTTTGTTCCATTGATCATGTCCATACTTGCCACACTGTTTTGATTACTGTTCCTCTATGGTAAATTTTTAAATCAGGGAGTTTAAGACCTTCGCTTTGTTCTTCTTTTGCAAAACTGAGCTGGTTATTCCAGGTCTTTTTCATTCCATATAATATTTAGGTCAGTTAATGGGGCGGGGGGAACGTCTGCTGTGATGTTGCTAAGAATTGCATTGAATCTATAGATACATACATTTGGGGCATATTGACATCTTAACAATTCTGAAACATATAGTTGTGAATGTTTTTATCTATCTGTTCAGTTTAATCTTTGATTTCTTACAGCATGGATTTTGTAGTTACTTTTTGTTAAATTTACAACTGTGTATTCTTCTTGATGCTGAATGGAATTGTTTTGATTTTTAAATTTCATTTTACCTTGTTAATTGCTAGGTCATAAAAATGCAGTTGATTTTTTGTATACTGATCTTTAATTCTAAGACCTTCTTAAACTGGTTTATTAGTTCAAGGAGTTATTTTTACAAAAAGACTGCTTAGGATTTTCTACAAACAAAATTAGGTCATCTGTGAACAAAAATAGCCTTATATCTTTAGTTCTAGTGCATATGTCTTTCATTTATTTTCCTGACATTTTATACAGTCCAAAGGCTCTAGTAGATTCAATAAGAATATGGACAGCAAATGTGCCTGCATTTAAACTGCAGCATATTTTTTCCTATAATGTGTAGGATCTGATCCTCATGTTCAGATTTTTAACTATTTACTTTATATTTTAAGACTGGCTTCCCAGGGATCACCACTGTTTCTATATAGCTTACTGTTTAGGCAATGCAAGAGCAATTATTCTCAACCTGCTCAAGCATCATAGGTCTGCCCTATGCCAAGTGATATATGTTGGGGAATATATTCAAATTTCAACTAGTTTTAAAATTTTCCCTTACTTTAACTTTGTAATAGGCTATCTTAGATCTAGTTCCCCATTCAGTCAAGGATATTTGGAGAGCTGGTCTAACTCTTCTATCGCTTTCTCATTTCTGGATCTTCTCAAGAAATTTCAGACTGATCCATTCCTCATTGTGACAAAGTATAAGCTCAAAACTCTGGGTTTATTGCATTGGTAATGAAGTCACAATTTTAGTTGATAAGGCCTTAGTTTTCTCACTCTTCCCTGTCCTAATTAAGTCTTTACCTCTAACTAAAGAGCAGCACTTATTCAGGACCACATCAATGTTGGTAAAACCATGAATGTCATCAAACCAAGTCAGTAAAAGTACCATTTTTGATAATTAAATGGTAGAGTGGAGAGATGGGAACAGCTCCAGCTAAGAAGACTATAATCTCTGTTCTTACAAAATGTGTAGCACTTTTCTAAGAATAAATACTGTTCAATTTGTTATATGCCTTTGATTAACTCACAGAGCCCTGAAATGTCTGCTTTGGACAATTTTGCTCACGATTTTACATGTTTTATTTTGCACAGCATATTCACCAACTTCTTCAGAAATCTCTTCCACTTGGGAAATCTAGTAATTGACTCATAAACCTTAAATAAACCTTGTATTTCTAAGATTATCTCCATTTATTCATAATTAATTTTTTGTTATTTGACCTGTTGAAATTTTGCTGAGAAATTTTGCCTGGAGCTACCATAAATATTTTCATGCTCTGAACAAATCAAGCCATGTTGAAAAAAATGTATAGATGCTATGTTTTGTTATTCCTCAAGTCCAGGAGCCAGATTTTTGAGTGGACAAGTCTTCAGGTGACAGTAATGCCCTGCCATTGAATCACCACTGCCTTTAAGTCCTCTGAGCTGGAATCTTGGACATTATCTGGAGTAGAGACAAGTGACCCAATGTGCTCTTTTTGAATCCTTAAACAATAAAACTTGTGTCATAATAAAATGATTATTTTACACTACCAAATTTTGGTGGGGGGGGTCACACTTTGAGACACAACTGGAGCAGAAGAAATATGATTGATGTTATTTCCTTCATCTTGTTAGAGTAATAATTATGGCAATACCAAATTTATTGAATGCTTAGTATGTCACTCATTGTGCTAAGCAATTTATGTATGCCATCTTATTTAATGCATAGAATATTTTTATAAACATTTTCATTTTCTCACATTTTACAGAGAAATAAACATAGACTCACAGAAATTGTACAATGTACCACAGTTACAAACTATATTAGCCATGGTTTGGTTGAGCAATACAGAATTGATTTTACTGAAGTAAAAAAAAAAAATTGATTACGGCATAATAAATGGCTTATGGTATTGTTGAGAGGGGCTAAAGAAACAGATCACTGCTAAACTTTAAGATGATTCCCACAAGCAACATACCAAAACTAGTTTACCAGGGAAGCAGATTCATCTGCCAGGGAGCCCACCTACTCAATATTCAACCCACCTTTCAACCTATTTACTCCATAAGAAAGTAATTGTAGAGCTGATGTCTTCAAAACCTTATCAGCTCTGGGTCTATTTTCTATTTACCTTTCTCTCTCTTTCACTCTTGCTTTTTCTCACTCTCCACTCTGTGTGTGTTGGGGGTGAGGGGAAGGGTGGGCCTGTGAGTGTAGGTGTGTGTGCATGTGCACATGTCTTACTGCTCCTCTAGAAGGAAGAATTTGGTCAACTTTCTTTTTTTCTCAGATGTTTATCTTCATCATCATCATCTAATATTAGAGAGAAGAAGAGATCCCTACAGTAGGCATTTGAACTTACCTGAAAAACAAAATTCCATGTCCTTTCTAACTCAATCTAAAGCAAACGATGCAGCTATATGGCTTGTGTAAAGTGCCTCCTTTGTTCATGGTGAACTTCAAGTTACGATTACCCGCCAAAGAAGTCAAGCTGGCAATAGTTGCCCTGCCATATGCCGTACTTCTTGATGCTATTGCAGTTCACTTCTCTCATTCTGTTGCAGTTCACTGTATATTCTTTTCTTCTCTTTCTAACCTTTATAATACTATTTTGTTTTTCTAAAAGGAGGACCTTCTGTGCCATTAGATGTAAGAATACTTTAATCAAAGTGTTAGTATGGGCAATACAAACCTGGGGATGGATAATAAAGCATTAAAATCTTGCCATGTGACTGCCAAAAGACATCTTGGAAAAACTTCTATTTAAGGAAATGTATCCATGAAAATATTCTGACAGATACACAAGTTACAAGGTAACCTACAAGCTACTGAGTGCTTTGCAATTATATTGACAAGAAGATGTTTGCTTGATTTGTCTTTTACCTCTACTGTTTGCCAAATGAAAGGGCTTCATTGTTCCAAAATGCCATTAGTATCCATAAACAAAGAAGATTTGAAAAATGTTTGGATCCATTTCTTGGAACCAACAAAATAAGAATTTTCCCTGAAAAGAGTGGTCATTATACTTTTCAATAAGGCTATTTTTACTTTATTTATGACAATTGGTAAAGAAATCACCATTAACACAAAGTTTTTCCATTGTAGAGAATAGCTGAAGATAATCCTCTGTTAAGAAATTAACAGAAAGTCAAAGAATAGATATTATTTCTTTTATCTGATTATTTTGCAGTATGATGTTAGCTGAAACTTTTCACTTTTCTCTACCACATTCTGTCCATTTGTAATATGCTAACACTCTTTTAACTATTTTTCTGGAACGTTTGACACAGGGCCATAACTGACCCAATAGCACAATAACTGATTCAAAGGAAAACAACAATTGCAAAGCAAGGAAGACAACAAGGACAACAAGACATAAACAACCAGTTGCTTAATATACGTAGTTCCAAATAATCTTTCTGAGCGTTTGGGATTATTTTTTCCAGTGAGTTTCTGGATTGGAAGATTATTGTGCAAAACAACAACAATAAAAATGATACAATTTGAATGAAATCAAGCCAGCTAAATAATTTCATACCACAAGCATAAAGCACTGAATATATATATATATATATATATATATATATATATATATATATATATATATATATTCAGCGACAATGAGTTGAGACATCAAAATCAGTTGTTTGATTCTGTAGCAAATGTCTAAACATATTTAGAAGCTGTAAAATTGAAGGGACTTTTAAATAAAGAGTGTGCTTTTGTATTCAAGGTAGAATATGAAAAGTGGGTGCCCTTTTAACTACAGTAATTTAGGCAATCTTTTAATAGCCCTGAGTCTCCTCTCCTTTTCATATGTTCTTATGATTAAAAAAAATCAGATGGCATATGAAAAAGACCTTAAGAATAACAGGTACACAGTAATACACTTCCTTATAAATGTTATTTCCAAATATCTAGAAAAGTAAAGAATACAAAAATAAATTATCAGCTGAACAATTTCAGAAGCAGAGTGTCAAACCTCCATACATATAAACACCAAAAAAAAAAGAATATGTTAAAAAATATACAAAGATACCAAAAAATGACACTTAAAAAAAGTTATTTCGGTTAATGCCTTTCTTATAACCTTCATTGGGAAATCATAATTGCATCTGACATTCACACAGAAACCTCTTCTTCCCTTGAATTGGCTTAGCCTTTCAAGATCCAGTATAGGCCAATATTACCTTGATCCCCAAACCAGACAAAGACCCATCAAAAAGGAGAATTACAGATGAATTTCCCTAATGAATATGGACGCCAAAATTCTCAACAAGATCCTGGCTAATAGAATACAACAGTACATTAAGAGGATTGTCCATCATGACCAAGTGGGGTTCATCCCTGGGATGTAAGGTGGTTCAACATTCGCAAATCAGTGTCATAGATTTTATCCAGAAGGAAAAATTCAAAAATCATGATTCTCTCAATAGATGCAGAAAAGCATTTGACAAAATACAGCATCCTTTCCTGATTAAAACCCTTCAGAGAGTAGGGATAGAGGGTACATTCCTCAATCTCATAAAAACCATCTATGAGAAGCCTACAGCAAATATCATTCTCAATGGGGAAAAGCTGGAAGCCTTTCCCTTAAGATCAGGAACTCGACAAGGATGCCCACTCCTGCCACTATTATTCAACATAGTACTAGAAGTCCTTGCAGCAGCAATCAGACAACATAAAGGGATAAAAGGTATCCAAATCAGCAAAGAAGAAGTCAAACTGTCTCTCTTCGCAGATGACATGATACTCTATATGGAAAACCCAAAAGAAGCCACTCCCAAACTATTAGAAGTTCTAGAGCAATTCAGTAATGTGGTGGGATACAAAATCAATGCTCAGAAATCAGTTGCATTTCTATACATGACTAATAAGACTGAAGAAAGAGAAATTAGGGAATCCATCCCATTTACAATAGCACCAAAAACCATACATTACCTTGGAATTAACCAGAGACATAAGGGATCTATAGTCTAGAAACTACAAATCACTCTTGAAAGACATTGAAGAAGACACAAAATGATGGAAAAATATTCCATGCTCATGGATCGGAAGAATCAACATAGTTAAAATGTCCATGCTACCCAGAGCAATCTACACTTTCAATGCTATCCTGATCAAAATACCAAGGACATTTTTCAAAGAACTGGAACAAATAGTCCTTAAATTTGTATGGAAACAGAAAGGGCCCGGATCACCAAGGAACTGTTGAAAAGGAAAAACAAAGCTGGGGGCATCACAATGCCGGATTTCGAGCTGTACTACAAAACTGTGATCACAAAGACAGCATGGCACTGGCACAAAAACAGACACATAGACCAATGGAACAGAATAGAGAACCCAGAAATGGACCCTTGGCTCTTTGGGCAACTAATCTTTGATAAAGCAGGAAAAAACATCCAGTGAAAAAAAGACAGTCTGTTCAATAAATGGTGCTGGGAAAATTGGACAGCTACATGCGAAAGAATGAAACTTGACCACTCTCTCACACCATACACAAAGAGAAACTCCAAATGGATGAAAGACCTCTATGTGAGACAGGAATCCATCAAAATCCTAGAGGAGAACATAGGCAGCAACCTCTACGACATCGGCCAAAGCAAACTTTTTCATGACACATCTACAAAGGCAAGAGAAACAAAAGATAAAATGAACTTGTGGGACTTCATCATGATAAAAAGCTTCTGTACAGCCAAGGAAACAGTCAGAAAAACTAAGAGGCAGCCCACAGAATGGGAGAATATATATGCAAATGATACGACAGATAAAAGACTGGTATCCAAGATCTACAAAGAACTTCTCAAACTCAATACGTGAGAAACAAATAAACAAGTCATAAAATGGGCAGAAGATATGAACAGACACTTTTCCAATGATGACATACAAATGGCTAACAGACACATGAAAAAAATGTTCAAAATCATTAGCCATCAGGGAAATTCAAATCAAAACCACACTGAGATACCACCTTACGCCAGTTAGAATGGCAAAAATTGACAAGGCAAGAAACAACAATTGTTGGAGAGGATGTGGAGAAAGGGGATCCCTCCTACATTGTTGGTGGGAATGCTAGTTGGTACAGCCACTCTGGAAAACAGTGTGGAGGTCCCTTAAAAAGTTAAAAATTGAGCTACCCTATGATCCAGCCATTGCACTACTGGGTATTTACCCCAAAGATACAGACATAGTGAAGAGAAGGGCCATATTCACCCCACTGTTCATAGCAGCATTGTCCACAATAGCTAAATCGTGGAGGGAGCTGAGATGCCCTTTAACAGATGACTGGATTAAGAAGATGTGGTCCATATATACAATAGAATATTACTCAGCTATCAAAAAGAACGATTTCTCAACATTTGCTGCAACATGGACGGCACTGGAGGAGATAATGCTAAGTGAAATAAGTCAAGCAGAGAAAGACAATTATCATATGGTTTCTCTCATCTATGGAACATAAGAACTAGGATGATCAGTAGGGGAAGAAAGGGATAAAGAAAGGGGGGGTAATCAGAAGGGGGAATGACTTTGGACTCTGAGAAACCAACTAGGGCTTCAGAGGGGAGGGGGTGGGGGAATGGGATAGGCTGGTGATGGGTAGTAAGGAGGGCATGTATTGCATGGTGCACTGGGTGTTATACGCAACTAATGAATCATCGAACTTTACATCAAAAACCAGGGATGTACTGTATGGTGACTAACATAATATAATAAAAAAATTAAAAAAAAGATCCAGTATAAAACACAATATAATAACCTATATGCATTTTAATTTTTTCAGATAATTTCCTATTTAATATAAAAGGAAAAAATACAGGGGCGCCTGGGTGGCACAGCGGTTGAGCGTCTGCCTCTGGCTCAGGGCATGATCCCGGCGTTGTGGGATCGAGCCCCACATCAGGCTCCTCTGCTATGAGCCTGCTTCTTCCTCTCCCACTCCCCTTGCTTGTGTTCCCTCTCTCGCTGGCTGTCTCTATCTCTGTTGAATAAATAAATAAAATCTTAAAAAAAAAAAAAAAAGGAAAAATACAGCTTATTAAGATAAGAAGGGTTAGAAAGGATAGCAGAATTTCTCTCTGTTGACAATGTCTAGCTTTGCAATGAATCAACATCTTACTTGATGACGCTCAAGAAATAACTTTTGCTATTCTTTAGAGAAAAATTATTCTAGATGCCTGTCATTTCCTTTGACAAGTATGCTTCAGATCTTCCAGAGGCATATGACTGAACTTCTGCAAGGTCTTTTAAAAAAGGAAATGAAACAAAACAAAATAGGGGCAGCATTCACAATTTGCCTCTTTGGCATATCTGAAAAAAAGTTTTTGCCTTATTGCATTTTGGGTAGGGGGTTTAATATATCCAGAAGATAAGTATAGATGTAGAGAAAGGTGTTCAGAATTACTTATCCTGACTGATCATATGTAGAAAAATGTATCCAGCCCAATGTTCAATGAAGAACTGGAGTTTTGTGTTGAAAACATTATGGTATAGGGACTACCTTAAAGTCTCACAGTACTCCAGATTTTGTTTTGACTAACCCCTTAATTAATCTATGAGTGTTATCAAATCTGCCCAAGTTGGGTAGATCTCTTGCAGTATGGCCTTGTCCAGTATACAGACTTCTAAGACTCTCCTGGAAAGATCCATTTCAGAAATTCTAAGTTAATAGTACGATCTAATGACTATTTCTTGGCTGCTATTTTTTAAATTTTGTTTAGTAGTAGAAATAATACCTATCTTCATATTTGAGCAATCCTAGTAGACTTTTATATGTTTTCATCAAAAAGGTAGGTAAAAACTGGTATCATTTAAAATCAAACCTGCTATGTGAACACAAATATCATCTTGGAAAGGTCCATGAAATCCATAGTGTTAAAATAGGAGGAAAACCAATCAAAGTCTTGTGGAACAACAAAAGTTTACATTACTGAAGTGAATACATTCTATTGTACATAATTGCTACAAAATGTATAGATTTCTACATACACTTTCTGGTGAATTCTTTCTAAATCTCCATTTGTAAACCTTGATAAATTTCATTTGTTTGAGATTTTTAAATTTTGAGTTACTTTAGGTTATTAATGTACATTATAGATTATAATGGGCTCTTTTGTAGAATCATCTTGACCCATAAGAAACATCGTGACTATGATCACTTCTGTAGGGATCAGACCAGTGTGCTGCTCTTGCATCCATCAACCTTTACACTTCGAACCATCAATTTGTGCCAAGCCCCATGTCAGGCTGTGGACCCCTTCATTCCCTTTTTTAAGGAATAGTATAGAGGCTTTAGTTCTGGTATCCAGTGATTCATTTATCATCATTTTTGCTGTGGGTCACTTTGAATTTCAGCCTGGTTCCTGCACCTGGATTCCTGCCTTATTCCTCATTGCCAGAAACTTAGCCAATGGATAATATATGGGTTCCTATCTTGGTTTCAACAGTCCTATTTTTTTAAGCCCTTGCCTCCAAATCTTTGTGTCAGTCCTTCCTATATTGGTTGACAGGTTGAATGAATTTATTCTTTCTTTTGAATAAGATGTCCAGAAATTCAGAAGTGTCTGATGTCTTCTAACGTGTCAAATAGAAGCTACTTTCAGTTGTATGTAAGCCACCATAAACCTTATTCCATACAGAAAATTTTTTTTTAAGATTTTATTTATTTATTTGACAGAGAGAGAGAGAGAGACAGCAAGCAAGAGAGGGAACACAAGCAGGGGGAGTGGGAAAGGAAGAAGCAGGCTCATAGCGGAGGAGCCTGATGTGGGGCTCGACCCCACGAATGCCGCTGGGATCACACCCTGAGCCGCAGGCAGACACTTAATGACTGAGCTACCCAGGCGTCCCTCCATACAGAAAAATTTTAAATGAATAAGTTGTTATAATTTGCCAATAGTCTTTAACCTTAAATCCAAAATTCAAAGACACATCCAAATCAATAAAATTATATCCTCATTACTGTGTTTCATATAGTATAAATTCATAGACATACCTATAATCTTTCTTTCTTCCTCTGAATCTCTCTCTCCTTTTCCTCATCCTCCTTGTCCTCCTTATACTTCCTCTCTTCCTCCTACTCCAGCTACTTCTTCTTGCAAAATCAAAGGAAAATATATAGAAATTCACAGAACTCAAGGTAGCTAGATGGCTGACCTTCGCACAAAAGCAACTCACACAATGTCATGAAAAGAGCATGGGGATCTGGCTTCAAAAGAACCTATGTCTAAATCTCAGATGCGTTCCTAACATACTTTTGGTATATTATATTTCTTAATTATTTTTCATCTGTAAAATAGATAAACATTTCCATCACTCAGAGATTTTGTAAAGATCCACAAAATAGTAGACATAATATGCATAGCATAGTATCTGGCATAAAGTAAGTGCTCAGCAAATATTTATATTGTCCCTTCCCTAATTTCTTTCTTGTTGATAATTATATATAGTAATAAATGACTATCTGCACACCTCATTTATTTATGTTAAGCACTTGGCATATATATATATATATATATATATATATATATATATATATGCATGCTGTGGGTCACTCTGAATTTCAGCCTCTAATTTCATATATAATATATATATATATATATATATATATATATATATATATGTGTGTGTGTGTGTGGTGTGTATATATATGTATATATACATATATATATTCTGATAGATCTGATAGATCCAAATACACATTTATTAATAAGTAAATAAAGGAAAAGAATTCTATATAATGATACTGTATGCTATCAAGTATATTTTCTGATGGTAAGAGGGGCTATTGTTAGTTTTCAGCCATTAAGAATGTGTAAAGCAGCCATTAAGAATGTGTACACTCCCTACTGGTGAGCATTGCTACAGCACCATATGGTCAATATTTTTAGCCAAAATTTTAGATACTCTACTTATGCAAGATGAGCATGATCAGCAATGTATAGTGTTTATTGGATGCAGGATCCTTTCTTTCTTATGTCTATTTGCTATCCTAATATCAACCCATATGGTTGACTAATAATGTACAAATGATAATGCTAAAGAAAAAAATGCCGAAGAATAAAAATAACACCAATATATTGAATAATAAAAGCATACACATGAGATTTAGACATTTTTAAGGGGCATCCAATAAACTATTCTAGGAAACAGAGAACAAAAATCAGCTGGTAGACTGTGAATGTTGAACATCCTTTGATGCTATGAGAGTTAGGATGAACATTACTGCAATTATGACAGGTCAACCATTCAATGAATGCTAGTTGGAAGAAACTGTAGCTCAAGAATGTCACAAATTCACAAAATTAGAAGTGATGGGGGACTTTTAATTTTCAGTACTGAAAATATATCTAAAAAATAAGACTTAAACAACAACACCATATGGTTCTGATTCACTTAATGTTTTGTTTTTTGGAATACTTCCAAATTATAGGCCATAGTCAAAACTAGAAAGAAACTGACAGAATACTGAATCCAACTTTCAAATTAATGGAGATTTTTTCCCTACACCAGAGACAAATAAATCCTAAATTTCTACTGGAAAAAAATTAATATTAAAGAGCTCACTACTTCACACATTAGCCTCTGGAATTTTATAGACTAAGTTATCAGAAGGAAAGAGATAGCACGTTCAAGAAATTTAAGCATTTTTAATGCAGGTGCTAGTTACAAAAGCATGGGAAGAATTATTAGAATATTAAGAAATGGTGAGGCATCTAACAATCAGCAACAGTGGGAAATGTTTGCTACCTCTAAACTTGAAGGGTCAGATATCCTTCCATTCAAACCCTTAGACAATCCTCATTATGCCCTCTGTAAAAATTATTGAATATAAATATCATGCCATTTGTGGATTCCCAGAGCACTGTTACTCAATTCTAGGTAAGGGTTTTAGTTTCTATATCATTATTATTTTCTCTAAAACTGGTATTCATCTTAGTTGGAAAGATAAGTCTCTGAACACCTGACTTCTCAGTTTTTTGAAATCTTTCTTCCCAAAGATTTTGTCTTCCACATTCCCTCATCTATTCACTCTCATAGTATTATGCTAGTCCTTAACACCACAAATAACCACAACCTCTCATAACCTCACTGAACACCAATTATTAATTTTTCCAAGTCACTGTTTCAGCCAACTGCAATAATATTGTTCCAACTTGAGCTGGAAGATTACCATAACTATTATGAAGCATGAGCTCTCTGTGCTATCTGACATCTATCTATTTACTTTTACACTAGATCCTACCCCAATTCTGTATTAAAGGAAATTACTCCAGCAGTTTTCCCTTCTGTTATCTACATTACTTTTTAATTGTTCTCACCACCATACAAATATGCTCTTATTTTTCCCATATTAAAAGCAAAATAAAACAAAATAAAAACTTTATTTTATTTCCACTTCTCTTAACACCAGATCTTTCTTTACATTAAAGACTTTACATTTAAAACTCCTCTAGAGGGAGGGAAGACTGCAGAAGAGTAAGGGACCCTCGTTTCATCTGGTCCCTTGAATTCAGCTAGATATCTATCAGATTATTCTGAACATGAATTCAACCTGAGAGCTAAGAAAATAATTACTGTAATTCTAAAATAGAAAATCAACCACTTTTTGCAAGCAGTAAGAACATCCTTCAGAGAACAAAAACCACATAGAGCAACCCAAAGCAGTTACACTGAGCTCAGGCCCCTGACAAGGGGTGGTGCAACTCCACCCAAGCAAGACACCTGAAAAACAGTACAAGCCTCTCCCCCAGAAGACCAGCAGGAAAATCAGCTGAATATCAAGTTTATGAATCACTCAGAACTGAAAAACTCCTGTGCTAGGGGAAAACAGTATATAGAATTAAATTTTTTTTTCCTCATGAATCTTTAGTCTTTCAGTTTAAAATTTTCTTTTTCTTTTCCCTTTTCCCCCCTTTCAACTAGTCTCTCATTTTATCAACTCTTTGTTTTTAAGTCTTTTTAAAATTTTCATTTTTACATTTACATTTTATAGATATATTCTTCATTTTTTGCTTCTTTTCACTGTATTCAATTAAATATATATTAAATTAAATATATATTAAATTAAATATATATTATTAAATTAATATATATATATATATATAGCCTCTGGAATTTTATAGACTAAGTTATCAGAAGGAAAGAGATAGAATGTTCAAGAAATTTGAGAATTTTTAATGCAGGTGCTAGTTACAAAAGCATGGGCAGGATTAATAGAATATTCAGAAATGGTGAGGCATCTAACAATGAGCAATTTTATATATATATATATATATATATATATATAAGCTTGTCTTTCTTCACAATTTTGAAATGTAGTGTCTTCTAACCAACAGACCAAAATACACCCAGGACCAAGTGGATCACCCTGTTTGTCTACCTATGAGATTATATTCTACCCCCCCCCCTTTCTTTCTTTTCTTTTTTGGTTTCTAACCTCTTCAGATTTATGTGTATTTTGCTGGGATCATGGTTGATATTTTTGATTTTGTTCTCTCATTCATCTATTCTTCTCTGGACAAAATGACTAGAAGAAGAAAGTCACAGCAAAAGAAAGAATGAGAGATAATACTCTCTGCCATATATCTAATTGATATGGATATAAGTAAAATGTTGGAAATTGAATTCAGAATAATGATTATAAAGTTATTATCTGGGGTTGAACAAAGCATAAAAGACACTAGAGAATCTCTTAGTGCAGGAATAAATCTAATAAGGCTGGAAGAAAAATGCATTAGCTGAGATGTAGTCTAAAATGGAAGCTCTAACAGCTAGGGTAAATTAGGCAGAAGAGAGTCAGTGACATAGAGGCAAAATGATGGAAAGGAAGGAAGCTGAGGAAAAGAGAGAGAGAGAGGAAAAAAAAAAAAAAAAAAAACAATGGACCAGGAGGGGAGGCTTTCAGAAATCAACAATACCATAAAGTGAAACAATATTAGAATTATTGGGGTCCCAGAGGAAGAAGAAAAAGAGAGGGACAGAAGGCATATTTGAGCAAATCATTGCTGAGAACTTCCCTAATCTGGGGAAGGAAACAGGCATTCAAGTCCGGGAGGCACAGAGAAACCCCTTCAAAATCAATAAAAATAGATCAATACCTCAACATATAATAGTGAAGCTTGCAAATTTCAGAGAAAAAGTGAAAATCCTGAGAGCCACTTGAGACAAGAACTCTTTAACCTACAGGGGTAGGAACATTAGACTGGTGGCAGACCTATCCACAGAGACCTGGCGGGCCAGAAAGGGCTGATATGATATATTCAGGGTACTAAATGAGAAAAATATGCAGCCAAGAATACTTAATCCAGCAAGGCTGTCATTCAGAATGGAAGGAGAAATAAAGCGCATCCAGGACAAACAGAAATTAATAGAATTTGTGATCCCTAAACCAGCACTGCAAGAAATATTAAAGGGGGTGCTATAAGCAAAGAGAGAGTCCAAAAGTAACATAAACCAGAAAGAAACAGAAACAATTTAATGACAGGGGCTTTACAGGTAATAAAATGACACTAAATTAATATCTTTCAGTAGTTACTCTGAATGTAAATGGGTTAAATGCTCCAATCAAGAGACACAGGGTATCAGATTGGATAAAAAAGCAAGACCCATCCATATGCTGTCTACAAGAGACTCATTTTGGACACAAAGACACCTCCAGATTGAAAGTAAGGGGGTATGGTAATGCTAATGGACACCAAAAGAAAGCTGGGGTAGCAATCCTCATATCAGACAAATTAGATTTTAAACCAAAGACTGTAGTAAGGGATGAAGAGGAAAGTACATAGCAACACAAGCCTTTCTCAAAAAATTAGAAAAGTCTCAAATACACAAGCTAACCTTACACCTAAAGGAGCTGGAGAAAGAACAACAAATAAAACCTGAACCAAGGAGGGGAAGAGAAATAATAAAGATTAGAGCTGAAATCAATGAAATAGGAACAAAAAGAACAGTAGAACAGATCAATGAAACTAGAAGCTGTTTCTTTGAAAGAATTAATAATATCAATAAACCTAGCCATACTTATCAAAAAGAAAAGAGAAAGGACCCAAATTAATAAAATCATGAAGGAAAGAGGAGCGATCACAATCAACACCAAGGAAATACAAATAATTCTAAGAACATATTATGAGCAACTATATACCAACAAATTAATCAATCTAGAAGAAATGGATGCATTTCTAGAAATTGATAAACCACCAAAACTGAAACAGGAAGAAAAGAAAACCTGAAGAGACTCATAACCAGCAAGGAAATTGAAGCAGTAATCAAAAATCTCCCAACAAACAAGAGTCCAGGGCTGGATGGCTTCCCAGGGGAATTCTACCAAACATTTAAAGAAGAACTAAAACTTATCCTTCTGAAGCTGTTTCAAAAAATAGAAACGGAAGGAAAACTTCCAAACTCATTCTATGCGGTAAGCATTACTTTGATTCCCAAATCAGACAAAGATCCCACCAAAAAGGAGAATTATGGACCAGTATCCCTGACAAACATGGATGCCAAAATTCTCACCAAGATATTAGCCAATAGGATTCAATGGTACATTAAAAGGATTATTCACCACTACCAAGTGGGATTTATTCCTGGGCTGCAAGGGTGGTTCAACATTCGCAAATCAATCAATATGATACATCACATTAATTTAAAAAAGGACACGAACCATATGATCCTCTCAATTGATGCAGAAAAAAACATTTGACCAAGTACAGCAACCTTTCTTGATTAAAACTCTCCACAGTGTAGGGATAGAGGGAACATACCTCAATATCATAAAAGCCATCCATGAAAAGCCCACAGCGACTATAATTATCAATGGGGAAAAACTGAGAGATTTTCCCCTAAGATCAGGAACATGACCACTCTTATCAGTGTTGTTCAACATAGTACTAGAAGTCCTAGCCTCAGCAATGAGACAACAAAAAGAGATAAAAGGCATTAAAATTGGCAAAGAAAAAGTCAAACTCTCACTCTTCACAGATGATAGGATACTTTATCTAGAAAACACAAAAGACTCCTCCCCAAAATTGCTAGAGCTCATACAGGAATTAAGCAACGTGGTAGGATATAAAATCAATGCACAGGAATCAGTTGCATTTCTATACACTACAAATGAGACAGAAGAAAGAGAAATTAAGGTATCTATCCCATTTACAATTGCACCCAAACCCATAAGATACCTAGGAATAAGCCTAACCAAAGAGGTAAAGAATCTGTACTCCAGACAACAGAACACTTATGAAAGAAACTGAGGAAGACTCAAGGAGATGAAAAACTGTTCCATGCTCATGGATTGGAAAAATAAACATTGTTAAAATGTCTATGCTGCCCAGAAAAATCTATACATTCAATGTAATCACTATAAAAATGCCATCATAATTTTTCTTAGAGCTGGAACAAATAATCCTAAAATTTGTATGGAACTAGAAAAGGCCCCAAATATCTGGAGGAATGTTGAAAAAGAAAACCAAAGCTGGTGGCATCACAATGAAAGACTTCAAGCTATATTTCAAAGCTGTTATCATCAAGACAGTATGGTATTGGCACACCTAGATCAATGGAATAGAGAACTCAGAAATGGACCCTCAACTCTATGGTCAACTAATCTTTAACAGAACAAGAAAGAATATCCAATGGAAATAGGAGTCTCTTAATAAATGATACAGGGAAAATTGGACAGCCACATGTAGGAGAATGAAACTGGACTTTTTCTTACACCATACACAAAGATGAACTCAAAATGGATCAAAGACCTAAATGCAAGACAAAAATCCATCAAAATCCTAGGGGAGAACACAGGCAGCAACCTCTTCAACCTCAGCTGCAGCAACTTCTTGCTAGACATGTTTCCAAAGGCAAAGGAAACAACAGCAAAATGAACTATTGGGACTTCATCAAGATCAAAAGCTTTTGCACAGCAAAGGAAAGAGTCAATAAAATTGAAAGGCATATGGAATGGGAGAAGATATTTGTAAATGTCTTATCAGATAACGAGCTAGTATCCAAGATCTATAAACAACTTATCAAACTCAACACCCCAAAAAACCAAAGAATCCAGTCAAAAAATGGGCAGAAGACATGAACAGACATTTATCAAAGACTTACAAATGGCCAACAGACACAGGAAGAAACACTCCACATCAGTTGGCATCAGGGAGATACAAATCAAAACCACAATGAGATACCACCTTGCACTAGTCAGAATGGCTGAAATTAACAAGACAGGAAACAACACATGTTGGCAAGGATGCAGAGAACAGGGAACCCTCTTACACTGCTGGTGGTAATGCAAGCTGGTGCAGCCACTCTGGAAAACAGTATGGAGGTTCCTCAAGAAGTTAAAAATAGAACTACCCTATGACCCTGAAATTGCACTACTAGGTATTTACCCCAAGGATACAAACATAGTGATCCAAAGGGGCACCTGCACCCCAATGTTTATAGCAACAATGCCCACAATAGACAAACTGTGGAGAGCTGAGATGTCCATTGACAGATGAGTGGATAAAGAAGTTGTGGTATGTATATGTATGTGTGTATAAATATATAAATTTATACATAATGGAATATTGCTCAGCAATCAGGAAGGATAAATACCTACTATTTACATCGGCGTGAATGGAACTGGAGGATATTGTGTTGAGTGAAATAAGTCAATCAGGGAAAGACAATTACATAGGGTTTCACTCATGTGGAATATAAGAAATGGTGCAGAGGACCATAGGGGAGGGGAGGGAAAACTTAATGGAAAGTCATCAGAGAGGGAGAAAAACCATGAAAGACTCTTAACTATAGGAAACAAACTGAAGGCTGATGGAGGGGAGGTGGGGGAGATGGGGTCAATTGGGTGATGGACATTAAGGAGGGCACATGATGTGATGGGCACTGGGTATTATTTGCAACTGATGAATTATTGAACTCTACATCTGAAATTAATGATGTACTATATGTGTGCTAATTGAATTTAAATTTAAAAAAAAAAGGAAAAATGTAAAACTCCTCTGAAGACTTGACTGTGTTGTTCCTCTGATTAAAATGTTTTAATAGGTCCCAATATCATTCAAAGTAAAGACCAAGTTCTTATAATGGATCAAAAGATCTTACAGGATCTGGCCTCCTGGTTCATTGCTAAAGTCCTTACTGGATACTGTCCTGATACTGTGCTTGGTCTGCACAGACATATTAGCCATCCTGGCATTCCTTAAAGACCACGGTAGTGTCCCTATATCCTCAGGAGATATGTTACAAGCCCCCCACTGGATGCCTGAGACTGTGGATAGTATAAAACCCCATGTACCCGATATTTTTTCCCTATAAATGTGTACCTATGACAAAGTTTAATTTATACAATAGGCACAGTAAGAGATTAACAATAACTGCTAATAAAATAGAATAATTACAATATTCTGTAATAAAAGTTATTTGACTGTGGTCTTTTTCTCTCTCAAAATATCTTATTGTACTCTACTAACCCTTCTTGTGATGATATGAGATAATAAAATACTCACATGATAAAATAAAGTGACGTGAATGATGTAGGCATTGTGACACAAGGTCACCACAGACCTTCTGATGACACATCAGGACATCAGGAGGATCATCTGCTTCTGGACTGTAACTGACCACAATTAATTGAAACCACAGAAAGCAAAATCACAGATAAGGGGTCCTACTGTGTAGGCACACTTTTACCTTAAGTCTACCTCTTCCTGGAATACTCATTTCCCATATATTCACATGCCTACCTGACTTACTTCTTTCAAATCTTTCTTTAGCTGTCATTTTCTCAATGAATCTTACCTTTACTACACTATCTAAAATTTAATCTTGTCTCTCCAGACTCATATTCCTCAACCTCCGAAACTTACTCTACTTTTTCTTTCTTCCATAACACATAACACATAAAATGTACTTATTTGATATACTATGTTAACTAGCTATATCTATTTCTTGAAAGAAAGATCCATGAAGACAGAAATTATTCTGATCTATTTATTGATATAACCCAAATAACTAGAGTAGTTTGCACATAGTAGGTACTCAGTGTTTGTAAATAAATAAATAAATAAATAAATAAATAAATAAATAAATAGCTATTGGTATACATGTAAATAGGTAAGAATAAAAGAATCCTCTTTTAGGGCTCAGTAAGAGAGGTATTGAGAAGAGGGCTGGCTTGCCTTGTGAGGCAGAGAATCAGTTATTTATAGTTTGAAGACCTTAGAAAGATCATATATCTATCAGATCTTGAGTACTTGGTCTAAGGGCTCTCTCTGTATGTAAATATTTCCAGAAATTACAGCTTGATGAAATTGGAGATTCTTAAGACTATTTACCTATTCAAGCACAATTTCTGATTTGGGATCCAGGAATCTATAACTTAACAATCCTCTTTAATGATGCTTAGGTACAATACCTTTTAAAAATACTATTTTGAGTTCTTGTAAAAAATACATCACTGGTAAACATATATCTTAACAGTTTGAGGAATGGTACAGAAGAGATATATGCTTGGGTGTGGAAAAATGAGGGAAAACAATGCCTGAGTAAAGATGCCTCATCATTAAGGGCAATCAAACAATAAGAGTAACAAGGGAAAACTTTTATAGGTCTTTTCTTCCCTGCAGGGGCATGGGTAATTGCAGTGGAAGACAGATTAGAATTTGAAGGAAATCAGTATCTTGGAAACATATTTTATATTCAATTTTATCCATTTTCATGCATGATAATTAAATATACTTATAATCCACATTTTGCAGGAGATGCAATCACACGTCTCAGAAGAAAATTAGGAAAACAATTTACAGTGTTTCTATACCTATAACGAATATGCTTTTAATGGAACTCAAATTTGAGAAATCACCAGAAGATTAAATAATTATTTTTGCTATTCCCCTGGCTACATAGAACATAAACACACTTATATGGACACCAGCATCCCTGGGGACTGCTACTAAAAATGAGCATTTTGTCATTGTCTTAATTTACTATTTCAAAGCCATGCACATCCCAAAGACTCTCCATATTAAAGATCACCATTTAACAGAGGGCATTCTCAGTAAGATTACTATCTGACAGGTTGTGAAATTAAGGAAGAGATTTCCCACTGAAGATCGAGAACTCAGATGGGGTTAATGAGGACAAAAAATTAACAAATTGCATTCTTCAGTCTTTAGTCAAAACTCCCAGCTTAAATATGAAAAGACAGAAATCTCACATTGTCTCTGAAAATAAAACACAAAAGATATTCTGAAACCCTAACCATAAGGTTATGAAAGCCCTTTTGAGCTGCCATCCTGGTGAACTCAAGGTGATACTAACATTCTTCTTTTTTTTTTTAAATCTCAAATCTAATAGGAAAATATACAAAAGGTAAAAAAGAAGTAGAACATATAAACTGTTAGTATCTAAATCAAAGCTCCCCAAAATGTTTAACTCAAGGTGTTTCATCACTAACACCCAAGTTAGAAAATAATATTTCATATTCTATTACTTCTAAATAGGTCTTAAAAATAGTCTCCATCACAGAAGGCATGATTCTTCTAAACCGATCATTCTTTGTCAATATGTTGCTAATCCAAAGGGTAAGGTCACAAGAAGCATCTTTCCAATAAGTGCTAATTAATCAGCAAATCAAGGTAGGTCCTCTTAGGAGAGATTGTTGAAACTAAGAAAGTTAGTAAAAAATTAAAACATCTTCAGAGAGGAGGGGAAGGTGGCGGTGGAGTAGGAGGACCCTAGGCTTGCCCTGTCCCACATATACAACTAGATAACTATCAAGTCATCCTAAATGCTGCAGAAATCAATCTGGAGACTGGCCGAACAAACTCCACACAACTACAGGAAGAGACTAAACCAAAGAAGGCAGGAAATGCAGAAACACCGCTTGAGAGAGAAATGGATCTTGGCTATGGTGGTGGTGGAGTACCTTGGTTGCAGAGAAGGGCTAGAGACAGACTAGCACACAGGGAAGCACATGGGAAGACAAATCCCCGTAGAGATTGGCTTAGAAAGCAAGAGAGCAAATTTCATGAGTTCCTGCAACCAGGAGAGCTTAAAGCCTCAAGTTCTAAGGGTCAGTAGGCTTGGCTAGGGAAGAGCCTGGAAGCACTGGGGCGGCTCTTGGACAGAAGGTATGGCAAACAGCCTGGGAACATTGTGTGGAAACAGCAATCCGAAGGGTGCCTGAGGCACACAGTGGAGAGGTAATTTGCTCATATCAGAGGGTGTCCCAGAGAGGCAGCTTTCACAGACAGACACCCTCCAGGGGTAAAGAAACCAGGAGGTGGCATTTCCTTCCCCCATCCCTCAGCATAAATACAAAGCCACTTGCAGGAACCAGCACAGCACCAAACTCTATACCTAACATGCTTACACCAAGTGCCCTCCTCCCCACTCTGGTGAAATCACTCTTCCCAGTCACACTTGCCTCCGTTCCAGTGCATCAGTCTGCCTCCCCAAGAAGACCAGCCCAGACCCCTACCTGTGATCACTACATCTCCTGACCTGTCAGTTTTGTAAGGCCTTTTGAAACTATTAGGATGGAATGAGTATTTTTTGCATGTAAGAATGACATGGAGTTGGAGGGCCAGGGTGGAATACTATAGATTTGTTTGTATCCCCCCCTCCCCCACCAAATTAATATGTTGAAACTTAATCTCCAATGTTAAAAGGTATATGGAGGTAGGAGCTTTGGGAGATGATTAGGTTGTGTGGGCATAGCAGTCATAAATATGATTAATGTCTTCATAAAAGAAGCCCCAGAGAGTTCTCTTCCTGCTTCCTGCTTCCACCATTTGACCACACAGTGAGAAGATGGCCATCTATATCACCCTCATCAAGTATTAGAAGGAGCCCTTTGGACTGCTTCCCCTTGATATTCAGTGGTATGTTTCAAGTGAGTTACCAAGGAAGATTTCACGTGTGCCAGTGGTTGGTCCGCAGCCTCACTGTGCCAGCAATTCAAAAGGGTATTATTTCCTGTTTGTCAGTACTAGCCATGGTTTTCTTTTGTGTCCTGAAAGGATTTTTCCTGCTTCCTCAACAACTATGAACAAGATCTGACCTAGATAACACCACCCACCTGCTATCACAGGTCTGTAATCATGGCTTCTCTGCTGAGATCTGAATTCAAGCTCTGAGAATCTTCTTTTTAGGGTATTCTTCCTCAGCCCCAGGGTAGGTATTCTTCAGATTACTTTTTTCTCCTTTATAGAAAATCCCTTGTTATCATTAATGATGCTTTATATTGAACATTCTCTTTTCAGAGTACTGTGTGATTTCTGTCTTCTGATTGGATCCTGACTACCAGAGGAAGAAATAAATACTAAATTTCTTTCCATGTCCTCTGCATTACCAAGTGGAATTTTTGTAAGCAAAATCTATCAACCTGGGAAGTTTGTCTCTTAATATATTCTTTTTTTTCTGAAATAACATCCCAAAGGAATCCATCAAGCAGTGAAGGTTAAGGGATAAACATAGAATAATATAGTTAATATCCATAGCAATTACATTTATAATTGAACTAAAAGGGGCTTAAAATGACACTTTTTCTTCATATTTAGAATACAAGACAAAGTTCACACCATCTGACTTTCCAAATAGTCATAAGTGATAGAGATGAATTTTCAGCCAATGAAAAATAACTTTCATGAGCACTGATCAAATAGGAAATTGCAAAGGTTGATTAATAGTAATAGTAATTAGTAGTAAAAAGTTGATTAATAGTAGCAATAATAATAAAACATTTATATAATTTTCTTGGCAGTACAGTTTTATCATGTATATTTGGCATCACCACTAAGAATATGATCTTTCATATTTTTCATGGAAAATTATTCTCCTTTTGGAAATGGGTACCTAAATAGATTTTACCTATGTTACTACTGTAAGTCAACGAAGAATATCATTATACATAATTTGGGAATGCAAAGTAAGTACAATACTGGTGTTAATAAAAACAGAAAAAAATTCACTGCTCTGTACCTCCCAAGTTTTCCCATTTTTTTTTGTGTAGCCAAAGTTCTGGGCACTAGGTCAGGTGGGGGTTACTGAACACAATGTTTTTCTGATAATGCAATCTTTCCTAACTTCTTGTTAATTCTTCTTACTCTTCTCTGGTAAAACAGCAGGGGTTGAAAGGGAAAACCAGTCTACTGTTTGAAGAGAAAAAGTAAAGGACTTAACGGCATTGATCAACTTGTGAAGTGGCTAATTTAGCCCTGGACTGTCTACCTTTGGAGTTCTTGTTAGTTGAGCATATTTACTTTGTTTCTGTTACATGCAACTTGGTGCAGTTCTGAATTAATACAGTTAAGAAATACCATAACTAAAATCGTGGCAAACTCTAGGTTATTAGAAAATTACTAACACTGAAGGTATATATTGTGTTTCTCAAACTTGGTTGCACATTAAAATCACCTGGGGAGTTTAAAAAACAGCAGCAGTAACAGCTAATGTGGGGATATAACCACCGTTTTAAAAAATTGTTTTTTGGCAAAGTCCATTAATAGGTATTTTTGAAAAGCGCTCCAGAGTTTAATAATCAATCAATGTACATCCATACTGGTGTTATATTTTGAATAAATCCTTGTGGATTGATTATGTTGCTTCTGAATACTAGGTTGAGTTTCAGAAATGTTAAGGTGCACTAATGAATTGTTTTGGGGACATTTCTTTCCAGTATGACGTTAAAATGTCAGTATTGTTTATATGTGTTTCATCAAAAACAAGTATTCGGCAGAAAAAAAACAATTTAAGCTTCTTTAACTTGCTATCTCAACTTTTTCATTTATCTGGCAGTTTTTTTTTTTCACCATGAAAATATCTTTTCACAATGGTGGTTGGTTTATTACAAGTTCTAAATCCATGGTAGTGGAAGAAACTATGCATGCAATGAAAGTGCCAGCCTCTAAATTGTAGTTTCTGTGTCGTTTCTGGATTTGGAATCATACAATGGTGTAGAATCCACAATTGGATGTACAGTATTGTGTTTTCTAACATACAATGATTAGGTACCTCCTGGTGGATATCTAAGTGCATTTACTAGATTCAAAATGATTAAAAGCACGTTCTTTGAATGGCTGACTTTCCTTACATATTTTTTTCATGATAGCAACTTCAGTTAGATTTTTGGTCCATCTCAATATGTATCTGATTAACCATCTGGATTTCAGCTGCTTTGGAATCTTCCTGTCATTAGAAATGCAAATGCTTCTTAGAAGTCCTAGGAGAGCTGGTTGCAGGCAATGACAGCTAAAGAGTGGGAAGCTAGGTGGACTGATAATCAGATGGCTCTGACATAGTCTGTTCTCAGCCAGATGGAGGGGATCAACAAGTTTTAATTACAAAGGCAATGTCTCCTAAATTTTTAAGAACCCTATACTTTTTATGTAGTAGACTATCTGCTGTATTGATGCTAAAGATAATGTATTTAAAAGTAACTAAACATTTATTGAAAGGACACCTACCTTTAAATCATCTCAATGACTTTATGGAAACTCTGGGCAACATACAGTGTGATCCAAAGTCAAACAAATTATCAATACATATGAGAACAGTGTCATCACTCATGTAATATCAAGTTACACTGACATTAATTGACAAGTTAATTAACAAAATAATGAACCTCATATATTTGACAGACATTCAGTCTATATGGATTTTGCTTTGATAACTAGAGAGGCAGGCAGTCTACTTTTTATTTGAGCCACAGTTTTAATATATCGAATTATACCGTATGATGAACTTTAAAAGTGTTACTACATATTTGGTCAGATCAAGAGGGTTGTCTCAACTGATAAATTATAAAACTATAACAATAGCCTCCTAAATAAAATATTTATCCAAATTGGTGTTTTAAAGTAATAGATATAAGAACTGGGTAAAAATCTGTCTCCTATACACATACACACATACACACATACACACACACACACACACACACACACACATTCTTTTTCTCTCTCACACACACACGCATATGCACACAGATCAAAACTTGAACCAAAGCATTAAAATTTCTTGATCAGGAAAGTAACATAGCATTCACTGCTGGGTAGAAAGAAATTAAATAAACCAATATAGAAAGTACAGTTAAGAGGAGCAAAATGTTGAATTAATGAAGCAAAGGAGCAATTAAATTTGTGAAAAATGAAAAACACAGAATGGCAAGAATTGTGCTCAGAAATATGGGGTGAGGTTTGAAGAAGAGACAGAAAACGGTCATAATACTATTCTAAATTAGTGAATGCCATGAAGGAATAAAAAAGTATTTTAGTTTTGAGCTCAAGGGGTTGAGATAGAGGATAATTTGGTGGATGGAGGTGTCAGGTAGTGAATACTAGAAGGTACATCAAGAGAAAGAAGGAGGTGCTGTAAATGCAGCTGATTAAAATGAAAGCTGCAGGTGTGGGTGTGATAGTTCTTGTGCCCTTTTTGATAAGTTAAGGTTTTCTATATTGTGAGTGAGCAGATCATCATGAAACATCAGAAGTCCAGGGAGAGAATGAGCAACTGCCTAATGAGCCAGAACAATTGAACCAACCCTGGTTATCCATGGAGAAAGTGGAATAAAGGAAACAATTAAGAAATCCTTTTCCTTATAAAAAAGAACCAGTCAGAAATGAAAAGTTCAATAACTAACATAGAAAATACACTAGAGGGAATCAGTAGCAGATCAGGTGATGCAAAGGAATGGATCAGTGATCTGGAAAACAGGGTATGGAAAGCAGACAAGCTGAACAGCAAAAAGAAAAGAATAACAAAAAATGAGAGTAGGTTAAGTGAAATCAAGTGGAATAACATTTGCATTATAGGGATTCCAAAAAATGAAGAGAGAAGGGGTTAGAAAAATTACTTGAAGGAAAAATAACTGAAAACTTCCTTAATCTGAGCAAGGAAACAGACTTTCAGGTCCAGGAAACACAGAAAGCCCCTAAGAAGATGAATCCCAAAGTGTCAACAATAAGACACATAATAATTAAAATGGCAAAAGTAACGATAAAGAGAATTTTAGAAGAGAAAAGAAAACAGTTACATACAAGGGGAACCACACAAGGCTATAAGTTGTTTTTCTCAGCAGAAAATTTGCAGGCCAGAAGAAAGTGGCATGATATGAAATGAAAAATAAAACAAAACGAAGCAAAAACAAAACCTGCAAGCAAGAATAATCTAGCTGGCAAGATTATCATTCAGAATAGAAAGACATAAAGAGTTTCCCAGAAAAACAAAAGCAAAGACATTCATCACCACTAGACAAGCCTTATAAGAAATGGTAAAGGGAATCATTGAGTAGAAAGGAAAGGCCAGAATCAGGAGTAAGAAAATTAAGAAAGAAAATAAAGTCATAGATAAATGCAAACATGTAATAAAAGTAGTAATCACTTATGAAACCTGTATGGAAGTTAAAATGCAAAGAAGTAAAATCATTTATACCTATAAAAATCAACCAAGGAAATGGAATTCACAAAATAAAAGAATGTAAAGTATGACATGAAATATGTGAGGGAATAAAGATTTAGTGTTTAGAATAGGTTCATACTTAAGTTCCATCAACTTAATATAGACTGCTATATGCATAAGATATATGAACCTAATGGTAACTGCAAATTCAAAACCTACAATAGATAAACCAAAATAAATAAAAAGAAAGAAAAGAAAAGCATCCAAATATAACACTAAGGAAAGCAATCAAACCACAAAGGAAGAGAGAAGAAGAAGAAAGGATCAGAGAAGACCTACAAAAAAACAAAAAACATGTATCAAAATGGTATAAATACATACTTATTAATAACTACTTTGAATGTAAATGGAATAAATGCTACAATCAAAAGAATGAGTGAATGGATGAAGAAGAAGAAAGAAGGAGAAGAAGGAGGAAGGAGGAGAGAGGAAGGAGAAGAGAAAAAGGAAGAAAGAGAAAAAGAAGAAAGAAGACCCATCTATCTGTTGCCTACACGAAATTTACTTCAGACCTAAAGACACATACAGATGGAAAGTGAAGGGATGAAAAAACATTTGACATACAAATGGAAGTTAAAGAAAGCTGGGGTAGCTTGTATAGGACAAAATACACTTTCAAAGAAAAACTCTAATGAAACAAACAAAAAAGGATACTGTAAAATGATAAAGGGAACAATCCAATAAGAAGATATGATGACTATATATATCTATGCACCCAACACTGGAACAACAAAATACATACTGCAACTATTAACAGTAATAAAGAAATTGAATGTAATACAATAAAAGTAGGGAAATTTAACACTGCACTTACATCAATAGATAGATTATTCAGACAAAAAAATCAACAAGGAAGCAGTAGCTTTTAGTAACTAGTCTATAGTTACACCAACTATATCTACAGAACATTCAATTAAAAAACAGTACTTTACACATTTTTCTCAAGTGCACATGATTCTCCATAAAAGATCATGTTAGCCCATAAAAAAAAAAAAAAAAAAAAAGAACTGCAGTCCAATGTCTCTGATGAACATAGATGCAAAAATGGTCTTGATTTTGGCTCAGGTCATGATATCAGGGTCATGGGATTGGGCCCTATGTTAGGCTCCATGCTCAGTGAACGGTCTGCTTGGGATTCTCTCTCTCCCTCTGCCTCTCCCCTGCCCAACTTGTGTGCTGTCTCTCTCTCCCCCCTTCTCTCTCACTCTAAAATAAATAAATCTTAAAAAAAAAAAAAGAAATGAGGAGAAATAACAATGGGTACCACAGAAATACAAAGGATTATGAGATTGTAAAAAATTTTATGCCAAAAAATTAGACAAGGTACAAGAAATGGGTAATTTCTAGAAACACACAATCTCCCAAAACTGAATCATAAAGAAAAAGAAAATCTGAAATAACCAATCACTAGCAATGAAATTGAGTCAGCAATAACAAACAAAGAACTCCCAACAAACCAAAGCCCAGGACCAGATGATTTCACAGATGAATTCTGCCAAATATTTAAAGAGGAGTTAATGTCGATTCTTTTCAAACTTCCAAAAAATAGAAGAGGAAGGAAATCTTCCAAATTTATTCTATGAGGCTAGCATTACCTTCATACCAAAACTGGATAGACACTATCAAAACAAAAACAAAACAAAAAAAAAAACTGCAGACCAATATCTCTGATGAACATAGATGCAAAAATTCTCAATAAAATATTAGCAAACCAAATGCAACAATACATTAAAACACTTACTCACCATGTTCAAGTGGGATTTATTCCAGGGATGCAAAGGCGGTTCACTACTTACAAATCAATCAACATGTTACATCACACTAACAAGAGAAATAAGAAATACCACATGGCTATCTCCGTAGACGCAGAAAAAGCATTTGAAGAACTACAACATGCATTCATTCATGGTAAAGACTCTCAACAAAGTAGGTTTAAAAGAAACATAACAACATAATAAAGGCCATATATGGAAAAAAGAAAACACAGCTAACATAACACTCAATGGTGAAAAACTGAGAATGTTTCCTCTAAGATGCTCTTGTTCCTTTTCTAAGGAACAAGAAAAGAATGTGATCTCTCACTACTTTTTTTCAATATAGTACTGGAAGTCCTGGCTAGGACAAGTAATCAGTCAAGAAAAATAACTAAACACATCTAAATTGGTAAGGGACAAGTAAAACTCATTATGTGCAGATGCCAAGATACTATATATAGTATACCCTAAAGACACCACCAAAAACTACTAGAAAGGATAAATGAATTCAGTAAAGTTGCAGGATATAAGATTTACAATTGTACTAAAGAGAATAAAATACCTAGGAATAAACCTAACCAAGGAGGTGAAAGAGCTGTACTCTGAAAACTATAAAACACTAATGAAATTGAAGATGACACAAGCAAATGGAAAGACATTCCATGCCCATGGATTGGAGGAACAACTACTGTTAAAATGCCCGTATTACCCAAAGAAATCCACAGATTATATGCAATCCCTATAAAAATACCAACAACATTTTTCACAGAATGAGAACAAAGAATGCTAAAATTTGTGTGGAACCACAAAAGACCCTGATTAGCCAAAGCAATCTTGAGAAAGAAGAACAATGCTGGATATATCACAATCTTAGATTTGAAATTATTATATAAAGCTATGATAATCAAAACAGTAGGACAGTGGCACAAAAATAGATACATAGGTCAATGGAGCAGCATAGAAAGCCCAGAAATAAACCCAGGCTTATATGGTCAATCAATCCACAATAAAGGAGGCAAGAATATACAATGGGGAAAATACAGTCTCTTCAACAAATGGTGCTGGGAAAACTGGATAGCTATATGCAAAAGAATAAAGCTGGACCACTTTTTAATTTATACACAAAAATAAACTCAAAATGGATTAACAACCTAAATGTGAGACTTGAAACCATAAAACTCTTAGAAGAAAACATAGGCAATAATTTCTTTGACATGAGCTATAGAAACATTTTTTCTAAATCTGTCTCCTCAGGCAAGGCAAACAAAAGCAATATTAAACTATCAGGACTATGCCAAAATCAAAGAGCACAATGAAGGAAACTATCAACAAAACAACAGGACAACTTAGTAAATGGGAGAAAGTATTTTCAAATGCTACATTCAACAAGAGTTTAAGACTATACATATATATATGTGTGTATATATATATATATATATATTCTATAAAACATACAATTCAACTCCTCCCCCATAAATAATAATCTGATTAAAACAGGCAGAGGATCTAAATAGACAATTTTCCAAAGAAGTCATATAAATGGTCAACAGACACCTGAAAAAATCCTCAACATCACTGATAATTAGAGAAATATAAATCAAAACCACAACGAGATGCCCTCTTACACCTGTCAGAATGGCTAGAACAAAAAAGACAAGATAATGAGTGTTGACAAGAATATGAAGCAAAAGGATTACCCTCATGCACTATTGGTGGGAATGCAAATTGGTGCAGCCATTACCAAAGACAGTATAAAGTTTGTGCAAAAAATTAAAATAGAATTATTAAATGATCCCATAATTCCACTACTGGGTCTTTACCTAAAAAGAATGAAAACACTAATTTGAACTGAGATATGCACCCCTATGTTTATTGAAGCATTAGTTTATAATAGCCAAAATATGGAAGCAGCCCAAGTGTCTATCCATAGATAAATGGATAAAGAAGAAGTCTTATATTTATACACTGGAATATCACTCAGACACAAAAAATAATGATGTATTGCCATGTGTGGCAATATGGATCGACCTAAAGGGTATAAAGTTAAGTGAAGTAAGTCAGACAGAGAAAAACAAATATCATATTATTTCATGCATATGTGGAAATTAAAAAAAATGGACAAAGGAAAAAAGAGACAAACAAAAAATTAGACTCTTTTAAATACAGAGAAAAAACTGGTGGTTGCCAGAGGGGAGGTGGCTGGGGGACTGGGTGAAATAGAGTGGATTTCAAGCATACTTATTGTAATGAGTTCTGATTAATGTACAGAATTGTCAAACCATTATATTGTACACCTAAAATGAACAGGACATGGTTTGGTAATTATACTTAAAAAAAAAAGAAGAAATGCCTTTTCTCAGTTTGCTTTCTCATTTGCTGACAGACTAGAGCTGGCATAGTGACTTCTAAAATATACCTCACCTTCACTAATTCAGACAACATAAGGAAGCAGGCATTATTAGTATGACTTTACCTTTGTGAGATAATAGAATGTGTGTGTGTGTGTGTGTGTGTGTGTGTGTGTGTGTGTATATATGTATATGTATATATATGTATATATGTGTGTGTGTGTATGTGTATATATATATATATATATATATGTCTTTGCCCCCTGCTCCTGGCATACAACTCCTAAAACCCTTGTAATTTTCTAAGTTATAAAGCACTAGGAGCATCTTCTATTCTATTGAGGTAACTCTGGGTGAGCTCATGGATAGCTCCAGGATGAGGGCTATTCACCAAAATGACAAAACCATGATTAGAAGATTGGACTTTTCAGTCCACCCCTCCCATCCTCCAGGGAAGACAGAGGGGCTGGAAATGGAGTTAATAACTGATCATGTGTATGTGAGGAGACCTCTATAAAATCCCAAAAGTAGAGGGTTTGGAGAGCTTCCAGGTTGGTGAACACATCCACAAACCAAAGGGTGAGATAGCCCAACTCCATGGGGACAGAATCTCCTATATTCAGATCTCTCGCAGACCCCACCCTATGTATCACTCATATGGCCATCCAGCTGTATCCTTCATCATATCTTTTAATAAGCTGGTAAACATTAGTAAGGGCTTCTCTGCTTTCTGTGTACTGTTTTAGCAAATAATCAAATACAAAAATAGTTCATGAGAACCTCTTTTTTGTAGCCAAGTCAGACAGATATTATAGTTGATCTGAGGATTTATTACTTATAATTGACATCTGAAAAGGGGGGACAGTTTCATGGGGTGGAGCCCTTAACCTGCAGAACCTGATGCTATCTCCACATCAGAATTGAGTTAAATAGTCAGATACCTAGCTTGTGTCAGAGAATTACTTGTTGAGGGGGAAACATACACACACACACACACACACACACACACACACACACACGCACACACACATATTTGCTGACAAGAAGTGTCAAAAGTGAAGTCTTCTGTATGAAAGTAAAGGAGAGACATACAGGAGGTGAACTGCAAGTTTTTCCAGTACAACCTAGTGGGAAGCTAATGTTTTTGCATGTTACAGAAAACTGTCCTATGAATTCACCCTATAAATGTGTCAAATTTGGGGTCTAAAGCAGGTATTTTCAATTCAGATACTCATACAGATTTTTCAGATGCCTCTTGTAATTTAATCTTACTTTACCACTTGGCTAGGGGCTGATTTGGGCTTGAATCATAAAATCCATTCTGCAAGAATTTTTACCACATTCACATGTTTACAAACCCAAGGAAACTAGAGCAGTGAGCAGCTGAGTGAGGTTTTTTAAGGCAGATGTATGCTGAATTTGGAAAAGTAACTGTTCTTTGCCCACTAAAATCATGACAGTTTTCAAAGACTCATGAACCCGGTACCTCTTGGATATTAAAGCTGGCCTTTAGAAAAAGGCCAGAAATAACTTTAAAGAAAATTAATGATAGTATTCAGGCTCATGACCATGAGGCACATAACCACCTATAGCCCTTCTGGGTACTGTAAGAAGAGGGACTTTTGCCATGTTAGGAAAACATATGAAGAAAATTTCCTTTTTACATAATAAAAAACTGCCTTACAGTGCAGTTTAATGACGATCCAATTAATATAGCACAGCATTGACACTTAAAATACATTAAGTTGAATGGCTACAAAAAAAATAAGCAGTTTTCAAATAAGACTTTTCAGTGACACAACTTTGAGCAATGTGTTAGAAGTAAGGAATGGAAAAGTAGTCAGAGATGGGGTGAAAGCCTAAAATTCATGGTTTCACTGGAGAGGTAATTGGTGCCTTGAAAAAGCTGAGTTAATGCAGCAAGCTGCATATTTTGCATAAAGATAGCAGAAAACATGTCAAATTTCTTATAAATGCTTTTGTCATGCTGACTCTGGTGTGATAAATAACTTTTCTACAGACTATGAAATAACTCACCCCATGCTAAGGTAACAGAGAATGATTCCTCACACCTCAGTCCTCAAAATAGGATGTTCCCATAGGGATCTCTGAGTCTGCACTGACAAGGACCAACCTTGAGAGTACATGCAAGAGGACAGATTCTGAAACTGGGGAAACAGCAAATTCTGTTCTTTTCTTCCCACAGAACCACTTCCTTTAGAGCAATGTTTCAAATCAATGGTCTTCAAGACACAATATTCTCTTATTTGGTGAAGAGAGTATTTTCCAAAAAGTTTAAATTTCAATATCAAATGTAGTAAAGCCTATCCTTGCCAAGCTTTCTACCACTCTATTTCCTTTTACTCATTCAAAAATTTATTTGACATGACTGACTCCTAAAGGTCTTTGAATTTGACCCCTTGTATTTATCTAATATAAGACAGAAAATGTTTCAAGATTCATAGAATCACCTGTCAACAATGTAAAAGTTGAAAAATGTCTAGTACCAACAACAGTGTGAGAAAGTAGTCAGGGGTAGCATAACTGCTGGTAGGACAACAAAAATGTAAAATATTTTTTGAAGGGCAATTAGATGGATGGTATATATCAGAAAATAAAATGTAGTGTAATTAATACAATGTTTCTAATTCTACCTTAATCCTTTAAGGTATACTTGCATTATAGCTTAAATATTTAAGTTTAAGGATGTTCATTTCAAATTTAACAAAACAACATGAACCTGATGCAAATATCCATCTCTTAGAGAATGATTATGCAGTTATGATAAAGCTATATAATGCAGGAAATTAGGCAACCATTAAAAGGGAGATATGTCTATGTGTACTTTCTTGGGAAATGCTCCAAAACACACACTCAGTCAAATCAGACCAAGTGTATTAAATGAATCACTTTATTTAAAATGTTTATGTGTCTGTTTACATGTATTTGAATGTGAATCCATGAAGAATTAACTGGAGAAATGAAACAACACATACCTAACTCTTATCTACAAACTGAGGTGTAAATGGACATTTTCCATATTTCTGTCTTAGTACTAAATTTCATTGAAACTTTTAGAATGAAAATTTACTTATATACTGAATTTAGAATGATAATGGTAATGATAATAAACTATAAAAGTTATAACATATATAAATAAATATATATATACATATATATATATTCCAATCTTAATGTGTCTCCTTTTCTTAAAATATTCTCCCCAAGTCCCCACAATTATCACTACCTTCCCAACCAATTCAACCAATTTCTACCACCTTTCAGATTTTAACATACTGCCATTCAGGGAGTTCTTCTATCCTCCTGAGATAGAGCACCCATTTTTTTAAAAAAAATCTGCATCAAATGATTATTTATTGTGTAGTTCACATCATGTTACATGATTTTCATGTGCAGCATTGTGATTTGAAATCTCTATACATTACTACAAGTGTAGATGCCACCTATCACCATATAACACTATTAAATACCATTGATTATATTCCTTTCCCTATGCTGTACCTTTTATTCCCATGAGTTCTTCATTCCATAACTGGAAGCCTGCATCTCCCACGCCCCTTCATGCATTTTGCCCATGCTTCCCTTCCATCAGGTAACCATCAGCTTGTTCTCTGTATTTGTAGGTATGATTCTGGTTTTTGTTTGTTTTATTTATTTGTTTTATGATCTAATAATTCCACTACTGGATATTTATCCAAAGAAAACAAAACAAAAAACTAATTTGAAAAGATATATGCACCCCAAATTTATTGCAGCATTATTTACAGTAGCCAAGATATGGAAGCAACCTAGTGTCCACCAAGAGATGAATAGGTAAAAGTGTGGTATTTACTCAGCCATAAAAAGATGAGATCTTGACATTTGTGACAACATGGATAGACCTAGAGGATATTATGCAAAATGAAATAAGTCAGAGTGAGAAAGACAAACACCATATGATTTCACTCACACATGGAATCTAAAAAACAGAGCACCTTGTATTTTCCACCATAACTATCTTCTATGCTAGAATGAAAGTTCAACAAGGTCTGGATCCAGGTCTTTATGCTTTCCCCATTATTCCCATGAAAAAAAAAAAAAAAAAACCAAAGTCCTTGAGTAACTACAACTCATTTAGCAGGAAGAGCTAGCAAGCACACTGGATACCTGGGTAAGCAACATTAGAGGCAAGAGGAACCAGTGAAGCATGCTGTCTATATAACATCAGGTGAACTTACTTTTTAGCCAGGTTTTGACACATTCTGGCTGGAAGGAACTTCAGAGTGTTGAATAAATGATTGAATCAATGAATTCATAAACAAAATGAATCTTACTTCACTTTTATTGAAGATAATACTCCTGGAAAGGAATTGAAAATAAATTCCCCCTGGAAAGGAATATGTAAAAAAATAAAAGACAGTGTGAATTTGGAAAAAGAGCATAAGAGTAATTAATGTTACCAACATTAGAAGCTTGCATGAAGCAGCCCTTGAATCTTATTCAGAATTTTTGTGAATTACTGTGTTTAACTTATAATCCATTTGTGAGTGTATTTAGATATAATTAAATAATCATTTATTCATACATTTACTAATAGTCATTTTAAAGTTTCTCAGATGACATAAGCCTACAGGCAGAAAAAATATTTTAGGCAATCTGAAATTCAATACAGTTTATTTCCTTTAAACCAAAATTTCTTAAGGCATGGGGGAGAAAAGATCCTCTTGTCAAAACCTCAAGGTTATGTTTCTCTCATTCACATTCCAGTGATTATATTGCTTTTATTCATGTATTTAGCTGAGTAATTTTACTTAGTGCTTCATTCCATTCTAAAATATGTTGTACTTGGCAAAATATTTTACTTATTATTTTTCTAATATGTCTTTTTGCTATTTATTTCAAAACTCTATTAGCAAAATTTTTATTATAATTTTCCTGGCCCTCAGATACCTATTCAGTTTTTATAGGGCTTGACCATGAAATTATATCTAATTTATATGTGTTATTTCTTTTTAACTGCTACGTCTCCAAATGTGGCTATTTATCAAATTTATCATATCACATGCAAGTCAGAGTATAGCAGGAGCTGGCTAACAAGTATTTTCATCTGATGTTATGAAGGCAGAATGCCCATTCATCTTTTCCTACATCCTTAATGTAGTTCACCCATGTCTCCAGCATGCATGCAAGCTCTTCTTGTTAAATAGGACATAGTCACCCATGGACTGTACGTTTTCAACATTAGCATGGGCATCCCAAAGTTGTTTTCTTCCAGCTTACCATAACTTATGTAAGGTATATTTTGGTTAACAAATAAATACTTTTTCCTATTATTTTATAGACAAATCTTTACCTATTACTTATTTTTCATTGAGTTGATGGTGTCATTTAATTCAGGCATCTCGGGTAACATTGCTTACACTTAGCTGAGCCACAAAATTAGGAACTAAATTTAAAACTGATAACAAAACCAATGTGAAAGTTATTTTGGGATAATATAATAATGTTTCAAGTATGAATTATTGTCACCTCATACATTCAAAAAAAAAGCCTAATTTTACAAATAAGAGGGAAAAAGCAGGAATGGAGAGATAAAGGCATGGAGAGGTAAAAATGTAAGTTCTGTAGTGGTGAAGGCACAATACACCAACCAATGCCAGAAAACATCAGAAGGAAAGCTAATTAATAGTTTATAAGATTCAAAAGTTGACATGTTACCTTTTGTTCTGAGAAATAAATACGCACTTATAATCCTAAAAGTAAAATGCATTAGATCGTTCTGTCAACGTTGATTTAAAGTACTGTAATGTTTAAAGAGTTTCTTTCATAACTTTAAAAAATAATAGAAACATGAATTCAGAGAAATCATCAAACTAAAATACTTTAATCTCAATGCCAGAGTTCAATATACAGAGAAGGAAGAGAGGGAAAATACCAAACTTGGTGTATTTCTTATTAGCCTCTTGTCTTCTGAATGTTTTTAGGGTCATATAAATATTTTTCTTGACTGAAGTCATGTCAAGGACTGTACTTTATAACAAAATACAATGGTGTGAACAGTATTATTTTTCTGCACAAACTTCCTAGTATAGGCCATAATTAGAAACCAGAAAAATAGGATAAAATATTATGTGATATTGAGGTCCATCTGCTACCCTTGGAAATAAAACTGTGCTGTAGTCTAGAATAACTGTAGATCCACTAATCTTATATTTCCATGATGTTTATTTTCTGTAAGAAAAAAAATGTTCCTTGAATTAATTTCATGTTAAAAATAGGGATCAAGAGCACATAGCCATACTGTGAAACCACTTATCTCTGAATATATAGCCAAAGGTGGGAAATACTGTTGATGCAACCAATCTTTTTATAGGAACTCTGAGATAATAGAGATATTTTATATAATTCAACTGTTAAAATTCAAAGAACTTCAGTACAAGCATTATCTAGCAGATAATTTTACAAAAATTATTCTGTGGGGCTTTTGTGTGTTTTTTTCCAACTTTTTTTTTTTTTACTATTTGAAAATAAGATGTTTTATTGAATAAATTTAATGGAAGATATGAAAGACTTGTACACGGAAAATTCCATGTCATTGAAAGAAATTGAAGACCTAAATAAATGGAGTATTCCAGATTCGTGGATTAGAAAAAGTAATACTAAGTATCATTAAATATTAAGTTCTTGAAAGATTGAAATGTGTACATATTTCCAGATTGTCCAATTTATACTGAATGTATATGTCAACCATCTTTTAAGATTCAGTCAAATATGTAGTAATATCCCTAATGGTTCTGGTTGGCATTTGATAATTAATTACCTTAAATTCATTACAGCCCATTAATTGTTTTAAAATTAGATGTCTCATTTTATTTTGGAATATTTTAATTATTTCTTAAGTATAACTGACATACAATATTCCATTAGTTTCAGGTGAACATATTTATTTTCTTTTTTAATACATTTAAAAATATCCCCATAAGTCTAGTTATTATCTGTCACCATACAAACTTATTACGATATTACCTTCTATATTCTCTATGCTGTGCTTTACATCTTCATGACTTATTTTTTATGTGGAAGTTTGTACCTCTTAATTCCCTTCACCTATATTACCTGACTCCTCAACCACTCCCCTTCAGGTAACCAACTGTTTGTTTCATGTATCTGTGAGTCTATTTCTGTTTTATTTTTGTTTTCTGTGTTGCTTTTTAATTTTAATTTTCATTTTCTTATTTTAATATATTCTTTTTCTTATTATAAATGCTTATATTAAGAAAAAAAATTTCAAATAAACATTGCTTCACTAGGAAATAGGAAAAGAAGAAACTTATCTGAAGTTTAGTAGAGGAAGGAAATAACAAGAAAAATGAGAAATAAATAAAACAGACATCAAAATAGACAATAACACAACATTGGCAGTAATGACAAATTTTTCCAAAAAAAAAAAAAAATTGACAATGCTTTGACAACACTGAAAAAAGAAGACTCAAAAACCCAAATGAGAAATGGATGAGAAAATAATAGATATTACAGAAATACATAGTGTGATAACAGATTACCATAAATATATTCTAACAAATCAGAAATCTTAGAAAAAATAAGACAGATAATTCCTAAAAATGCACAAGTTACCAAGACTAAATCATGAATCTTGAATCCAAGAAATAGGAAATCTTCTTAGACCAATGACAAGAATGAATGTTGAATTAGAAATCAAAAATCTCTCAGCACAGAAAACCCCAAGAGTACATGTTTTCATCAATGAATTCTACCAAACATTTAAAAAAAATAATTAATGAAAATCTTCATCAAAATCTTACAAGGGTGCCTGTGTCGTTCAGTTGATTAAGCATTGGACTCTTGATCTTGGTTCAAGTCATGCTCTTAGGGTTGTGAGATCGAGCCTTGCATTGGGTTCCATGCCCAGCATGGAGCCTGCTTAAGATTCTCTTTCTCCCTTTGCCCCCCCCCCCGAAAAAAAAACCCAAATCTTACAAATAATAGAACAGAAGGAACACATTCAAAATTGTTCTATGAGGCCAATATTAACCCTGATCCCAAAGCAGGATAAAAATAATACAAGAACATTTTATAAGATGGCAGCTGAGTAGGAAGACCCAAGGCTTGTCTCTCCCATGAACACAAGTAGATACTATCAAATCATTCTAAATACCCCAGAAATTAACCTGAAGACTGACAGAACAAACTCCACAACTAAAGGAAAAGAAGAGGCCACATCTAAGAAGGTAGAAAGTGTGAAGACATGGTGTAGGCGAGAATGGATTACAGGTGCTGTGGTGGGTAGGGAGCTGTGGTCCTGGAGAAGGATAAGAAATGAGGAGCACACAGAGGAATGCATAAGGGGATGTTTACCCAAGGCCATAGGCTTAGAAAATGAGAGGAGCTGAATTTCATGAGTTCTTACAGCCAATGGGGCTTAATGAATGGTGTTTTAAAAGTCAGCAGGCTTGGCTGGGATAGAGACCAGAAAGCAATGTACTGTTCCTGGAGAGAAATCGGGGAAAAAAATCCCAGAGACAGTGTGGAAAGAGAGATCTGAAAAACGCCTGGGGCACACAGTGGTGAGATGATTTGCCTTTCTTGAAGCATGTCCCTGAGAGGCAGAATTCACAAAGACAACTCTCTGGGAACAAAGGAGCTGACTGGCAACATTTTCCTCCCCTGCCCCTCAGCATTAACACGGAACCACCTGAAGGAAGCAGCTCAGTGTGGACACTGGCACCTAAACTGCTTACACCAAGCCCCATACTCCTGTGTTCTGGTGGGACAGCACTTCGCAGTCAAGGTTGCCTCAGTCCCAGTGTGGTGGGCCCCTCCCCCAGAAGACCAGCACAAACCCTTGCCCACACCACATCTCCTGATCAGAGATTTCTGCAGGGCTTCAGTTCTGGTAGAGTTGGTGTCAGGTCTCATTTTACAAGCAGACCAGAGGACACCTAGTTAAAGCTCACCACATTCAGACCAGGGAAAAAACACTACCCACAGCAGGCAAGGAAAGCCTCTGCAGATAACTTGAGTGAAAGAGCAGACAAAACACAACAGCAGAGCACACTCAGCACACACTGGAGACAATCTCTGAAACATCAGGCCCTGGGCACTACATGACCTCTTCTTCATAAAGCCATTGCTTTCAGGAGCAGGAGACATAACTTGCTTTTCTAACACAAAGAAGGCAGAAACTTAGACAAAATGCCAAGATGGAAGAATTTATCCCAAATGAAAGAACAAGATAAGGCCATGGCCAGAGATCTAAGCAAAACAGATATAAGGAATATGACTGATAGAGAATTTAAAGCAACAATCATAGCATACCAACTGAGCTTGAGAAAAGAATAGAAGCCATCACTGAGACCCTTACCACAGAGATAAAAGAGTTAAAAGGGAATCAATCAGAGATGAAGAATGCAATAAGTGAGATAGGAAACAGGCTTGATGCAATGAACAGCAGGATGAAAGAAGCAGAGGAAAGAATTCGTGACCTAGAAGACAAAATAATTGAAAATAACAAAGCTGAAGGAAAGAGAGAAAAAAGAATTATGCAACATGAGAATATGCATAGGGAATTCAGTGACTCCATCAAATGTAATAACATTTATATTACAGGAGTTCCTGAAGAAGAACAGAGAGAAAAAAGGGCAGAAAATTTATTTGAAAAAAATAATAGCTGAAATTTTTCCTAATCTGGGGAAGGAAACATACATCCAAATACAGGAGGCATAGAAAACTCCCATCAAAATCAACAAAAGAAGACCAACACCAAGACATACTGTAATTAAAATTGCAAAATATAGTGATAAAGAAAAAAGTCTTAAAAAGCAGCAAGATAAAGGAAGTCCTTAGTTTACAAAGGTAAACCCGTAAGACTAGCTGAAGATTTCTCAACAGAAACTTGACAAACCAGAAGGGAGTGGCACGATATATTCAAAGTGCTGAATGGGAAAACTCTGCATCCAAGAATACTCTATCCAGCAAGGCTATCATTCGGAATAGAAGGAAAGATAAAGAGTTTCCCAGACAAACAAAAACTAAAGGAGTTCATGACCACTCATCAACCTGTAAGAAACATTAAAGGGTACTCTGAGGGCAAAGGAGAGACCAAACATGACAAAGACACATAAGGACCAGAGAAAATCTCCAGAAACAATAATAATAATAAAAAAAAACCAAGTAATAAAATGGCAATAAGTACATATCTATCAATAATTACTTTGAATGAAAATGGATTAAATGCTCTAATCAAAAGACATAGGGCGCCAAAAGGGATTAAAAAAAAACCAATTTATGCTGCCTACAAGAGACTCATTTTTGACCTAAAGACGCCTACAGATTGAAAGCAAGGGGATGGAGAAACATTTCTCATGTAAATGGATGTCAAAAGAAAGCCAGAGTAACAATATTTCTTTCAGACAAACTAGATTTTTTTCCCACATATTTTTAATATGTATTACTTGAGGAGAAAGTGTTTGAAGATCAATTATATTTGAAAAAAAAACTGGATAACTGCAGGACTTCTCAGAATCCTTAATTTGGGGGGAAAAAAAATCCTTAATGTGCTAATTGTGATATTATCTCTTGCACAGAAAGGAATATGACTAACAACAAAACACTTTTTCCCATAAAATATTTGACAACACTGGTATTTGAATAGCATATTTTGATAAACACTGATCTACACACACACACACACACACACACACACACACACACACACACACACACAAAGAATCCGTCTTTCTTCATTTTAGCTGCTTCTGGATTTGAGATGAATGTTAAAAGTCAATTGATTGTTTCATTGGGAGTTTGGCATTATGTAGAATTCCACAAACCATTAAGTTTATCATTTTTGTTAAAAAGTGGCTACAACAAGCACTGAAGTGAATTACCAGGTTTATAAGAGCTAAATTTATAATCTTAGATTCTAAAATGAGTAAATAGTCTTTCATATTTTCAGGATTTTTTTTTCTGAAAAGGAGAATACAAAGAGTAACAATGGAAGAGGTACTAATATTATTGTAGTCAGTTTTTATCTGGTTTTAATATTTCCTACAGTCTTTTAAGTCACACTAAATGAAAAATGTTATATAATGTCACAGTCTTGGGATAAATACAAATATTTTGTAGGAAAGTATTTTAAAGGACTAAAAACATGTGATCTCAATTTTAGTCTTCTTTAATATTTAATCTGTACAAATAAACTTTTCCATTAAAATGGGATTTTACAACAGCTCATTGCATTCTTGCATAAAACTTATTTGATAATTGATATATGGAGACATTGATACATGGAGAAAACTGGTGTGTAGAAAAGAGAAAAAAATCAGTGATGAGATTTAACAAGTATAGAAATTTTCTAATAATTCTTGACGACGGTAGCATGTAAATCTAATTTAATAAATGGATCTAGAATACAGGAGGCAATTGTGTAGAAGGCATCTGTCTTTTCCAACTGGAAAATTATACACTTTAGCTTAAAAGAAAGAAACATCCATCAGAGTGGTAGGATTTCCAACAGGACCTGCTGATTAAAATTTATGCAAGAATCACATTTTACAAGGCTGTCTAGATGTACTTTTTCTCCTTTGCCTAATCAGCATCTTTAGCAAAATGCTTCTCAAGATTTGAATCTGCAGGGGCACCTGGGTGGCTCAGTCAGTTGAACACCCTTTCAGCTCAGGTCATGATCCCAGAGTCCTGGGATTGAGGCCTGTGTAGGGTTCTCTGTTCAACAAGAGCCTGATTCTCCTTCTCCCTCTGCCTGCAGTTCTACTTGCTCATGCTCTCTCTCTGTAAAATAGATAAATAAAATCTTAAAAAAAAAAAAAAAAAAAAAGATTTGATGGGGTGCCTGGGTAGCGCAGTCATTAAGCGTCTGCCTTCAGCTCAGGGCGTGATCCCGGCATTCTGGGATCAAGCCCCATATCAGGCTCCTCCGCTATGAGCCTGCTTCTTCCTCTCCCACTCCCCCTGCTTGTGTTCCCTCTCTCGCTGGCTCTCTCTGTCAAATACATAAATCTTAAAAAAAAAAAAAAAAGATTTGAATCTTATGGAATATTAAGTCAGCTACTGCTTAAGGTTATTTTTCACTTAATAGGAAAAAAAAATTAGAGAATATGGTGTCTGAACCCCTAATTTTAAAGATTAACAAGTTGAGATCAGAGAACCTAAAATTCAGATTCAAGCATAAAACAGGTTACCTTACTGTTAAGCTGTTGTATTCCCCCATTGCAGCTGTCAATTATAAATATCTAATTTTCTGACACATTTAGTATTTGTAACTTTCAAAAATCTTACCTTTAATTTCTGTTTCTCTGGTAAACTTCATTTATCCTTCTATTCTAAATGATAAACTTTCTAGGTAAAACATTCTTGGTTGCTGTTCTTTTCCCCTCAGTGTTTTGAATATATCATGTCACTCCCTTCTGGACTGAAGTGTTTTTGCTGAAAAATCAGCTGATAGTCTTATGAGGTTCCCTTGTATGTAACTGTTTTCTCTTGCTGCTTCTAAAATTCTCCTTATCATTGCTTTTTGCCATTTTAATTATTATGTGTCTTGTTTTTTACCTCCTTGGGTTTATCTTCTTAGGGTCTTTCTATGTTTTCTGGACCTGAATGCCTATTTTCTCCCCCATATTGGGAAATTTTTCAGCTATTATCTCCTGAAATAAATTTTCTGACCCCTTATCTTTCTCTTCTTCTTCTCAAATCCATATGATGCCAGTGTTATTATGCTTGATGATTTCACTAGATCCCTTCAATGTACCCCATTATTATTTTTTTTCTTTTTACTGTTCTGCCTGATTTCCATTACCCTGCCTTCCATATTTCTGATCCATTCTGTATCTTCTAATCTTTGGTTCATTCCCTCTAGTGTATTTTTTATTTTAGTTATTGATTTTTTTAATCTCAAACTGGTTCTCTTTTATATTTTCTATCTTTCCATTGAAATTCTCACTAAGTTTATGTACTCTTTGCTCAAGTCCAGTGAGTATGTTTACAACTATTATTTTGAATTTCTTATGTCTGTTTCATTTAGCTCTTTTACTATGATTTCTCTTTTTCTTTAATTTGGGATGTATTCATTTGTCTCATTTTGTCTAATACTCTGTATCTCTTTCTATGCATTAAGGTGGTCAGCTATGTTTCCTGATTTTTAAAGAAGAGGTCTTGTGTAGAAGAGATCTTGCAGTGCATTGTAGCATAATCCCCCCCCCCCCCCAGCTAAACAGAACCAAACACTCCTGGGATATCTCCTGTGAGATACACATATGTGAGCCACATCTGCCTCAGCCCAGGTGGCTGCTGCAATGATCCACTTTGCCTACTGTTGGTACACTGGGCAGGGTTTGGTTCCTGGATGCAGAGAGTCCTATCTGAAGCCACTAAGGCCTCATTGATAGGCAGAGTTGACAGAAAAACCGTCTGCAATTTGTTTCTCTACCATAGTTGCACGTACAGGAAAGGGCAGTGCTTGCTCCCTTCACAGCCAACTAAGATGCCAGGTTGATGGAAATGCATGTGCCTGTGTGTTGGGTTAACTCCCCTCTCCTCAGGGCAGGAGTCACTTTAGAATGGTGCTAGTCCCTGTTAGGGCTATCAAGGAATACATAAAATAAAAAGGTTCACAATATGACATCATATACGCAAGTACAGAGACAGGAGTAAAAAATTTAGTGCTTTTAAAATGTGTTTGAACGTAAGCAACCAGCAACTTAATATAGACTTGTATATACATAAGATGTTACAGAAGAATCTAAAGGTAATCACAAATAAAAATTTATAACAGATAAGAAAAAGAAAAAGGAATCCAAGCATACCACCATAGAAAGCCATCAAACCTCAAGGAAAGAGAGTAGTAGAAGAAAAGAACAGAGAAAAACTGCAAGAACGTGAGAAAATTAACAAAATGGAAATAAATACATATCTATCAATAATTACTTTAAATATAAGTGGACTAAACACTCCAATCAAAAGGCATAAGATGACTGATGGATAAACAAACAAACAAACAAAAAAAACAGTACCTATCTATATGCTGCCAACATATAGATCTAAAGATAAATACAGAGTGAAAGTGGAGGGGTGGGAAAACATATACTATGGAAATATAAGGGGGGAAAAAAGCCAGATTAGCAATATGTGTGTGTGTGTGTGTGTGTGTGTGTGTATCTATAAATAGATAGATAGATAGATAGATAGATAGATTCATATATTCACCCAATATAGGAGCACCTAAGTACCTAGAGCAAATATTAATAGATATAAAGAAAGAAATGCACAGTAATATAAAAATAGTGGAGAATTTTAACACCTCACTTACATCAATGGATACATCATCCAAACAGAAAATCAACAAGGAAATTACAGTTCTGAATGACACATTAGACCAGAGGGACCTGATATATACAGAATATTCCATTCAACAACAGAAGAATACACATTCTCTTCAAGTGTACATGAAACATTTTCCAGGATAGATCACCATGTTAGACACAAAACAAATCCAAATCTCAGAACCTTTAAGAAGATTGAAATCATATCATGCATATTTTTTTACCTCAGTGTTATGAAACTAGAAATCAATTATAAGAAAACCTGGAAAAAAATAAAACTCACAAAAAAATGGAGGTTAAACAACATATTACTATACAATGAATGGGTCAACCAAGAAATCAAAGAGAAAATTTTAAAAAATACAGACAAATGAAAAATTTTTAAAAATGATCAAAAAATTTGAATGCAGCAAAAACAGTTCTAAGAGAAGTTTGTAGCAATACTGGCCTATCTCAAGAAAGAAAAATCTCAAACAATTTAACTTAAACTTAAAGGATCTTAAAAAAAAGATCAAAGCCCAAAAGTAACCAAAGGTCAAAGGAAGGGTCTAATAGAGATTAAAATAGAAATAAATGAAATAGAGTATTTAAAAAAGTATGAAAGAGCAATGAAACCAAGAGCTGATTCTTTGAAAACATAATCAAAATTGATAAACATTCAGCCAGACTTGTCATGAAAAAAGAAGAGTCAAATAAATAAAATCAAAAGTAAAGGAGAAGTAACAACAGACACCACAGAATTACAAAGAATTTTATAAGAGACTATTGTGAAAAAAATTATATACCAACAAATTGGACAACCTGGAAGAAATGGATAAATTTCTAGAATCATAAAATATCCCCAAACTGAATGAGGAAGAAATGGAAAATCTGAACAGACTGATTACTAGTAAGGGAAATAAATTGACAAGCAAAAAAACTCCCAAGAAATAAAAGTACGGAACCAGAAAACAGATAGCTTGACAGGTGAATTGTATCAAACATTTAAAACAGAGTTAGTATCCATTCTTATCAAACTATCAAAAATAGAAGAGAAAGAAAAACTTCCAAATTCATCCCATGATGCCAGCATTATTCTCATATTAAAAACAGATAAAGACACTACAAAAAAAGGAAACTACAGGCCAGTATCTCTAATGAACATAGATATAAAAATCCTCAAGAGAATATTAGAAAACCAAGTTCAACAATACATCAAAAAACCATCCATCAAGATCAAGTGGAATTTATCGCAGGGAAGTGACAATGGTTCAATATTCACAAATCAATGTGATGTAGCATATTAACAAGAGAAACGATAAGAATCATTTGATCATCTCAATGGATGCAAAACAAGCACCTGACACAGTGCAACATCCATTCATGATAAAAACTCTCAACAAAGTAGTTTCAGAGGAGATATACCACAACATAATAAAAGCTATGTATGAAAAACCCACAGCTAACATCATACTCAATGGTGAAAAAACTGAAAGCTTTTCCTCTCAGATCAGGAACAAGACAAAGATGTCCACTCTCATCACTTTTATTTAACATAGTACTGGAAATCTTAGCTACAACAATCAGACAGAAATAAAAGGCATTTGAATTAGGACAGAAGAAGTACAAGTGACACTATTTGCAGATTACATGATACTATACACAGAATATCTTAAAAACTCCACCCAAACACCACTAGAACTGATTAATGAATTCAGTAAAGTCACAGTATACCAAATTAATATACAGAAATCTTTGGATACACTAATAATGAAGCATCAGAAAGAGCAATTAAGAAAACAATATCATTTACAAGAAATAACAGTATTGGCCAGGAAGTTGATAAAAGGGAACCCTCAGGCACTGTTGGTGGGAACAAAAATGGTGCAGCCACTGTGGAAAACAGCATGGAGATTCCCCAAAAACTTAAAGGATTCCACATGATCCAGTAATTCCACTATTATTTATTCAAATTAAACAAAACACTAAACCAAAGATATATGCATCACTATATTTATTGCCACATTATTTACAATAGTCAAGATACAGAAGCAACACAAGTGTCCATCAATAGATGAATGGATAAAGAAGATTAGGTGAGATGCCCTTCAACAGATGAATAGATAAAGAAGATGTGGTCCATATATACACTGGGATATTACTCAGCCATCAGAGAGAATGATTACCCAACATTTGAATCAACATGGATGGGACTAAAGGAGATTATGCTAAGTAAAATAAGTCAAGCAGAGAAAGACAATTATATGGTTTCACTCATTTGTGGAACATAAGGAATAGCAGGGAGATTGGTAGGAGAAGGAAGGGAAGAATGAAGGGGTGGTAAACAGAAGGGGAAATGAACCACAAGAGACTATGGACTCTGGGAAAAAAACTGAGGGTTTTAGAGGGGAGGGGATGGGGGCATTGGCTAGTCCAGTGATGGGTATAAAGGAGGGCATATACTGCATGGAACACTGGGTATTATATGCAAACAATGAATCATGGAACACTACATCAAAAACTAATGATGTACTGTAGCAGTTCAATAAGGTCTCAAAGGATTAAAAAAAAGATTAGGCATATATATATATATATATATATATATATATATATATACACACACACACACACACACACACACACACATGCACACACACATGCACATATACACACACATACAATAGAATATTACCCATAAAAAAATGAGATCTTGCCATTTGTTGTCACATGGCAAGATCCACATGGATGGACCTAGAGGCTATTATGCTAAGTGAAATAAGTCAGAAAGAGAAAGATAAATACCATATAATTACACTGATATTAGAATGCAAAAAAACAAAAGAATAACTATGCAAAAACCAAACAGACCTATATGTACAGAAAACAATCTGATGATTGATGGGGGGGGGGGGGGCTTTGGAGAGGGGCAGAATAAGTAAAGGGGACTGGGATATGAAGGCTTCCAGTTATGGAATGAACAGGTCATGGAGATAGAGGCTACCGCATGGGGAAAGTAGTCAGTGGTGTTGTAATAGCATTCATTGTATGATGATAGATGGTAGCTACACTTGTGATCATAGAATAATGTATAGACTTGTCAAGTCAGTGTGTTTACACCTGAAAGTGATGTAACATTGTATGTCAACTATACTTCACTAAAAATTAAGATAAAATAAATATGATCAAATTTACTAAACTGTGCACAGGCACATGTAACACCACTTTAAGAAAAACACAGAAAAAGCAGAATAAGTGTTCAAGACAAAAATAGGAACAAAGAATAGAGCAATAAATAGAAAACAGTAACAAACATGGCATATCAACACAATAATGCCAACTATTACCTGAAACATCAATGATCTAAATACATCAATTAAAGGACAGATTGTCAGCATGAATCAAAAAACGAGAAACTCACTTTAAATACTCATATAATGTAAAGGGGTGGAGAAAAATATACCATGTTAACAGTAATCAAAAAAGTAGTTGCTATATTAATTTCAGACAGAGCAGACTACATAGCAAGAAATGTTATCGTGGATAGAGATATTACATAATAATAAAGGGAGTCAATAATTCAATGGGCTATAACAATCTTTAATGCGTATGTGCCTAATAACAGAGTGGAAAAGTATCTGAGGCAAGATAAATAGAACTGCAAAGAGAACTAGATTAATCTACCATCGTATTTGGAGACTTTAATACCCCTATATCACAAATGGACAAATCCAACAGGCAGAAACTCAGTAAGGACATAGCTCAACTCAACAGCACCATGAACCACTGGATTTAATTGAAGTCTATAGACTACTTACACAACAACAAATTACATATTGTTTTCGGCTCACACAAAACGTTCACTAAGACAGACTATATCCAGAGCCTAAAAACACACTTAAAAATTTTAGAAGAATAAAAGTTACACAAATTTGCTTTCAGGCCACAATAGAATTAAACTAGAATTCAGTAATACAAAAACAGCTGAAAAAGGACAAAAAACAGGATATTAAATAACTCGCTTCCAAATAACACACAAATCAAAGAAATCTGAAGAGAAATTTAAAAATATTTTGAACTAAATAAAAATGAAAACATAACAAAATTTATGGCATGCAGTGAAAGCAGTGCTTAGAGGGAGATTTATAGCATTGATTGCATTTTTAGAAAAGAAAAAAGATCTAAAATCAATAATGTAGGCTTCTACTGCAGGAAAGTAGAAAAAAGATCAAATTAAATACAAAGTAAGCACAAGAAATAACAGCAATAATCAATGAAACTGAAAACTGGGAATCAATAGAGAAAGTCAACAAAGTTAGCAGCTCATTTTTTGGGAAAACATTAACAGAAATGATGAACCTTTAATAGACAAATTAAGAAAAAAAAGACAAGACATAAATGACTAATATCAGAAATGAAAGAAGCAGTGTCACTACAGATCTCATTGACTTTAAAAGAATGATAAAGGAATAAATACTATGAACTGTAAGCCCACAAATATGGTAAGTTAAGTGAATGGATGAATTCCTTGAATGACATAATCTGCCAAAACTGACACAAGAAGATACAGACAATCTAGATAGATTTGTATCTATTAAAGATCTTGAAGCAATAAACTTCTTAAAACAGAAAACACAAGGCCCAGATGGGTTCACCGGTGAATTCTACCAAACAAGCAACTGGACAGCCACAGGGGGAAAAAAACATATGTGTGTGTGTGTGTGTGTATATATATATATATATATACACACACACACATATACACACATACACACACACAGAATTAACTCATCCTTCACAAAAATTAACTCAAAGTAGATCATAGACCAAAATGTAAAATGGAAAACTGCAGAACTCCTGGAAGATAATATTGTAGGAAACCTAGATGACTTTGGTATGATGTCTTTGCTATGATACAACATCAAAGCATGATCCCTGATTTAAATAACTGATAATTTGGTTTCATTAAAATGAAAAACTTCTACTTTGTGAAAGGCAATGTCAAGGGAATGAGAAAACATGCCACAGAATGGAAGAAAATATTTGCAAACAATATATCTGATACAGGACTTTTCCCCCTGATATGCAAAGAAAGCTTAAAACTTGACAACAAAAAAATTTTGATTAAAAAATAAGCAAAAGACCTGAAAAGACATCTCAACAAAGACTATGTACAGATGGAAAGTAAGCATATAAAAAAGATGTTTATCATTACATGTCATTAGGGACCTGCAAATTTAAAAAAATGAGATGCTTCTATTAAAATGGTCAAAGTCCAAAACACTGATAGTGTCAAATGATGACAAGGATGCAGAGAAAGAGAAACTGTCATTTTTTTTTTGGCAGTGGGAATGCAAAATTATATGTTTTGGAGGACAGTTTTCTGTTTTCTTACAAAACTAACTACACTCTTACCATATGATTTAGCAATCACACTCCTTGGTATTTACACAAAAGAGTTAAAAATTTATGTCCACACAAAAACCTGCACACAGATAATTATAGCAGCTTTTGTTCATAATTGCCAAAGCTAAGAAGCAACCAAAATGCCCTTCAGCAGGTGAGTGGATAGATAAACTGGTATGTCCAGACAATGGAATATTATTCTATGTTAAAACAAAATGAGCCATAGAGCCATAAACAGACAAGGAGTAAACTTGAATACATATTACTAACTGAAAAAAGCCCATCTGAAAAGGCTACACACTATATGTTTCCAACTATATGACATTCTGGGGGGAAAAAAGAAAGCAACTATGGAGATGAGGAAAATATCAGTGGCTGTCAGGAGTTGGAGGAAAGGGAAGGATGAATAGGTGAAGTAGAGAGTATTTTTATAGCAGTGAAACTATTCTGTATTGTAGACATACATTTACCAATATACATTATACATTTTTCCAAACTAATAGAATGTACTACTGCAAGAGTGAACCCTAACATAGACTATGGACTTTGGGTATTAATGATGGGTCAATCTAGGCTCATTGATGGTAACAAATGTACCACTCTGGTGCAGGATGTTGATATTTGGTTGGGGAGGTTGTGTAGGGATAAGGGTTATATGTGAACTCTTGTACTTTCCTTTTAATTTTGTTGTGAACTAAAAGTGCTCAAAAAATAAAGTTTATTAGTAAAAAGTTAAAAAAAAATCAGATCCCTGGATCTTATCTCCTGGGTACTTATTCAGATCTTTAAGTTGAGCCCAGACCTCTGCATGCTGAGTTTCTCACATTTATACTTAGAGTAACAGTCACTGTACTAATGAGATCCAGAATCTCTAAAACCCAGGATGATCACAAAGTACAGATGGCTAACTACTAAACCTCTGTCCTGAGTTATGAAACTACTGAAATCAGCTACTATGAGATAAGAAATAAAGTCAATTTCCCATAAGCATGGTGTCTGTTTCCCAGTTGTCATTTTGACAGGAGCTGTTCAAAATCAGGAAGAAGCTCTATCATGACATCTGGAAGTTGTTTTCAAAGGTTTCAAGCTGTGTTTGCAAACTGAGACTTCAGCTTGGTCAGATAATGTAAACAACTTCTATGCTTCTAAGCAGTTTCGTGGTTTGTAAAATTATTTTAGCCACAGAATCAGCGCTTCTGCAAGCAACTTAACCAAATTTAGTGCAATCAAATGGGAAGGTCTTTTATCAAATAGTCAAAACAACAACGATTTCACACTTTGCTGAGAGCTAAAAAGGAAGCCTAAAAAATATTGAAAAGCAATGCCTCAGGAATTATTTCTTACCTGGTAAAATATATTTGATGCTATTTCTACTAGAGTCATAGACTGTTAAAACTTCTTAGAGGTTAACAGTCATTTTCTTTTGATGACACAAGTTTATAATAAGGGGTATTAAATATTCTAAGGACTATTTTTTAAGGACATCATGAGGTATTCAGTCATATGTTTTAGTGTTTCTAAAATATCCCAGATCATTGTTTCTAAATTTAATTTATAATACAGTGACCCTCCAGCAGGAGTGAAAACAAGTAGAAAAATTTTGAATAGTATTAATTAAGGGAATTGATCAAGGGAATGAGGGGATATTGGGCATGAAGCTATGGAGTTTTACTATGTTAGTGTGTTCTATCACAGTTGGGAAGCACATTACTAGATTGTAATTTTAAATTTTATTGGTGTTCTTTGTTGCTATAGCATGAATGCTGTAATTTTAAGTCTTGTTTATTCAAACTTTAGTTTGGTAGAATTCTGCTAAAGTACGTGATTATGTTAATTCATTAATTTTTTTTTTCACTTTCTATGACTCTTCATTTCGATTGTCCAGGGAAAATGCTGGTTGTTCCAATATTTCCCAAAGAAACATCTTAAAGAATAATTACTAATTGAGCAACTATATTATTTAATTCATAAGCCAGCAGTAGGCACTGTCAAGAATGCAGCAGAAATATATATCAGATGGGAAGTTTTCAACTGCAAATAATAGAATATTTAATAAAGTGTTAAAAACTGTGAGGGCATACATTTTGTTTTGTTAAAAGAAGTCTCCCAGCAAGGCAGTAGGAGGGTTGACACTGGCTAATAAATACCCTCAGGGATCAAGTTCCATTCTTTGTTCCATTTTACCACCCTCACTCTCATTTGTAAGCTAGGTACCGCCGCCCTTGGTACCACATCCTCATACAACACCATCTTAAGATGAAGAACAAAAAGGCCATAGTATCTTTTCATATTTCTTTTTGTTGAGAAAGAAAACCTAGCCACAAATATATTCTTTTTGCAGATTTTCTTACCGATTCCATTGACCAGGATTGCATTACATGCACAATGCACCAGCCACAGGGGAAGCTAGGAAAGAATGGATCCCTAGAGAGAGAGGATAAGTTCCATCACCAGGGATGAATTGTGCAGTTGGGTGTGGAGGGAGAAGGCAAGATGCTAAGGTAGTAAGCAATATCTGTCTCAAAGGATTAACCTTTTAAAAGCGCAGCAATAACTACGTTTTTTTCTTATTTAATATTTTTGAAGTATTTTCAAGGAAGTCATCTCAATCCTTAAAATAAACATGTCTAATATAAACATTATATCCATTTCCATTTTTATATATGAGAACTCTCAGTATCCCAACAGAATTTTGAGCAAGATAGCACAATATGCTTTCTTATATATAGCAGTACAAGTATATAACAGTTCAGGGTAAAGGGATATTAGTTAGGTATTTATGTTCAGTGTGTTGAAATATATATATATATATATATATATATATATATATATATATATATATATATATATATATATATATATAGTACTGGAGCAACTGACTGCTAAGGAAGATGATTTTGGCAGAAAGATATAGGATGAACTTGGAAAGGAAGAAAAGGACTGAGCCAGAAAGACTAACAACAGGCTGAGTCAGCAGCCAATTTTTTTATGATCCCTGACTTAAACAAAAAAAAAAGTTTAAGGAAATAAATGAGCCCATGGTAACTAAATTGAAGGAACGGATAATGCAAAAATATTTAAGAAGAAAAGAAAAGAGGCATGATTAGATAGAAGAGATTGAAGAAAGAAAAAACTTAAAGACAACAACAGGATGTCCTATTTTGTAATAGAACCATAACAATATCACAGAAAAGGCATCATTGAAACAGACTAAATTGGTTAAGATCAAAGAGTGTTAAGTTTGAGATAAACAAATTGGAAGAGATTAGTGAACTTTATAAACATTAAACAAATATGGAAATCATGTGGAAGTGAAGTCAAGAGTAAAGTTCTTTGGGCACTGTCTATAAATCTTGTATTTTTTAAAGGGATAGAATATTAGAGAGTGTAAGCATGACATAAATATGGCAGAGGACACACTCATGTCGAAAAACTTTATGTTACGTAGCTGTGTCTCTATCAGTGCTAATTTAAAGCTGTCAAAATCTGTAGCTGATCAGTTTAATTTAAGCAAATGTAGGGATCTAAAAGAAAAAAATGAATAAATATCAAATAACATTCAGGTTTTTCAAGAAAGAGCACTGTATAGGCACCTAGCATTCTCCCCATCCTACACTCTGCTCCCACTGCATTGGCCTTTCTATTCCCTGAAACTCCAAATTTGTTGCACTTGCTTTTGCACTTGCTATTTTCCTGACTGAATTCTCTGCTTGCATCCCAGGTTTGCTTTCTAGCTGTGTGGCTTTAGAGAAGTTATTTAACATAGGGGTACCATATTCTCTAAATTTGTAAAGGACACTATCTATATAGATGGATAGATAGATCATCTACCTTAGAGATTATTCGCATCATGTAAATTAATACACACAGTTTTTCAAAGAGGCATCTACACATACATGAGATCAAAGAATTCTCTGACATTAGCTTATTGTGCAGTGGTTCAGCCCTGGATCAAGATAAGAAAAGTTTAGAAAAATTCAACTCTGAGAGAGTCTCAAATTGGTCTTTCTTGTCAATATAGTGTGATAGTTTGATGTCAAAACTTCGCTGCTTCTACCCACACCCACGCAACCCTGAACAGTTCTTCCCAATTATTGTCTCATCTAAGACTAGCCAGGCTGGAATTGATTCCTCCCACGACAGAAACCACACAAACTCCAGAGCCCAAGGCAACGCTCTGACTCCCTTGTCAGTGTTCTTCCTTGTTACCAGTGACTTATGTCTATTTCTATGCTTCACTTGCCCTGCTCATTCAGTTTCGGCACACCACCTGGTTCTTGTGAAACCATTCTGCAGTTTGGTGTTGAGGGCAGCCTGGTCAGCAATTGGTTTGCACACCTGCTGCTTAACTTTGAGCATCATCCCTTTTGTGTGACCTGGCCCTGATATCAATACCTAGATGAATCCTCCTTGGGATTACTTCAGGGATTTCAGACATTATCTTCTGCTTTGATGACAGGTTTCTGGTCTAAGTCCAAATCATAACCATGTTTATTTCTTATCACAATGGTGTTCAGTTCTTGAAACTTATCGTGGGGTTTTTTTGTTTGTTTTGGTTATTGTTTTCCTCATCATGTATCTGTATATGTTTAACTGACTCCATCCCCTTTTTGTGAAGTTTAAGTGGAAACTAGTATACAGAAGATAAATTTATTGCTCTAAAATCTGGAGGAGATGACTGAGGGGGGGTTGTGATTTCATGTCCCTCTTTCTCACAGTAAATTCTTCTGATATTCCCAACTATTAAGGGAAAAGTTAGCAAAGCCTGGCTCTTTCACAAGTGTTTTAAATATGATAATTTTTTCAGTTAATATACATAGTACAGCAAAATTATTCATATTTTTTTCAAACTGCTTTCAAGTACACTATCTCATTTAGTTTCTACAAATGCCCTACTCATTTATTCATTCACTAAATATTTATGGAGGTCCTGATACATGTCAGACATCATTCTAGAAGCTGGTTGTATAGAATTAAGGCTTTATGAGTTAGGAATGGAGGTTTGTATTGCCCCCTTGGCAGACAATGTAATTGTGGCTCACTGGAGTTGAATAACTCACACAATTTCAAATAGCAAGTGTGCAGCAGAATCAGAAATAAATATGTCCCTTCTGAAACCTCATTTTATCCTCTTTGTGCTATAGCTATAATACAAAGCCTTTCAAATTCACAAGTAATTTACATTTGCATTATTGTTAGCTCTTTTTGAAGTGAATTGACATTATAGATACCCTTATTGGCTGTAAATAGTTCTATAATTTAGGATGAATTGAATCAACAGCTTAGCATGATCCTAAGTAAATAATCATATTTACATGTATGCATTACAAAGGTTGTAATCACACTGAAGCAACCAATGACAAAAATCAAATCTGAAAATTAGATTTTATAAATGAAGCTTTAGACTAGCATTTTTCAAAATAACTCATTATTTGTTATAGATAGCCACCACTCGGTCTTAAGCTAGAAATGATTTACACATAATAGTTACACATTTGTTTTTATTACAGCATTATTAGTAGTAAAATGAAATAGAATAAATGGTCATCAATAGTAAAATGGTTAATCAAATTATGACAGAACCACATCATGGAATATCATTCAACCCTTAAAAAAGGAATTAGATCTACACTACTTGAAAATGGTGAGATTACTAGAATGCTAGCATATTTCCCTCACTTCCTTTCCCTCTTTTTTTTTCCCCAAACTTTTGAGTTTTGAACTCATTTAAGACTTATAGGAAAATTATAAATAATGTAGTATAATTTTCATATATGCTTCACTCAGCTTTCCCTAATGCTAATATCTTACTCTACCACAGTACAATTATCAAAAGCAAGAAATGAACATTGGTACAATAATATTAACTAAACCAGGGATCAGCAAACTTCTATAAAGACCAAGATAATAAATTTTAGAGGCTTTTCAGGCCATACCATCTCTGTGACAACTACTCAACCCAGACAATGAAGAGTGAAAGCAGCCACAGCCAATATCTAAGTGAATGTGGCTCTGTTCCAATAAAACTTTATCTACAGAGAGACAGCAAGGCAGCTGACCCCTGAAATAAAGACCTTACTTAATTTCAACAGCTTTTCCTCAATTTTTTCCATTCTAGAATACTATCCAGATTCCTACAATGCATTTATGTGTTTATTTTTAAACTCCTGTTGTTAGTAAAATTTCTTAGTCATTGCTTTCCTTTAAAGTTTTAGAGTATTGATCAGTTGCTTTTGTCAAATGTCCCTCAATTTGCATTTATTTGATGGTTTCTCATTACTATAGTGCTCACAAAGTGGTGATTTTCTATTTCCTTCATTTCTTCTACATTTATGAATTGGAATTCTACTACAAAGAAGAGTTGTTTCTTCGCATTCATTTATTTGATTATTTGTATCAGAATTGATTCATAGATATTTTGCTCTATGGTTTATAGTTCAGTGATATTATAATTTATTTTATTACTCAGATTGTTTAGGTTGGCTTCTGTGTTTTTTCAACAAGCTCCATTTTTCCAAATCTCTTCTTTGTGACAACACAAGATGTTTCAAATTTGTCTTATATTTTCCCTAATCTGGCCTTAGAATTAAACTCTTTTCCAAGGAGCCTTGGTTTCTTTTATAAGAGCATTGTATATAGAAACCAAGAGCTGGGCACTAAGTGTCTCATTGCTATTGGTCTGCTATGACTTAAGTCTCTTAGTAGACAAAGCTAGAAAATAAACATATAAATACTAACTCACACAATCATGCCTGCCAATTTATTGATTTCAATCCAAAACCAGAGAACTCATTTTAGCTTTTTCTTTTTTGGTATTTGTAACTTCTTTTCCACTGTTGTGGGACTGGTTCTTATCTATACCATATTTGTGTAGTTGTTCAATCCTGGCACACATATAAAATAGTTTACAAATTGCTAACACCCTTGTGAGAAACATCTATTAAATAGATTACATTATTTATTAATTACTTTTGTCTTTAGCTTTACAGTATCCAGACAATGTGCTGTTTTCTAAAGTTACTTAGTTCTTTATATCCCACCACTTCTAGTGCAGTTATGGTATTCATTTTTAACACAATTAAATTTCATTTCTTAGTGTTTATACTCACACTCCATGTGACCCCCACATCCTAGTTGGTTTTAATTATTATTTTGATCTGTGAAGACTGTGTGGAATATATTTTTTAAGATTTTATTTATTTATTTATTTGAGAGAGAGCACACAAGTGGAGGGGGGGTAGAGGGAAAGAGAAAAGCAGACTCCATGCTGAGCAGGGAGCCCAACGCAGGGCTTGATCCCAAGATCCCGAGATCATGACCTGAGCCAAAGGCAAACACTTAACCAACTGAGCCACCCAAGCACCCTGATTGTGTGGAATAGTAATATATTTGTAAGAATTATAGCTACTTACAATGATATATTCAAAAAGTGCCACTTCCTCTGCATCCCTGCTACCTATTCCCATCCTACCTTCCTTCTATTCTTTATCCATCTACCTCTTGTAGGTATCCAGTTTTTAGGTTTCATGTTTATCTTTTGTATTTGTTTTATACAAATGTGGATGTCATGTATATTTTAATATGTATACTTCTACCTTACATTAAGAATAGCATGCCAGAGACAGAGGGGAAGATGGCAGCAAAGTAGAAGGAGCCTAAGTTCACCCTGTCCCAGGAATACAATTAGATAATTATCAAATCATCCTAAACACTCCAGAAATTGATGTGAAGACTGGCAAAACAAACTCCACAACTAAAGGTAGAAAAGAGACCACATCAAAGAAGGTAGGAAGTATGGAGACATAGTTTGGGAGAGAAACAGATCTTGGATGCTTCAGTGGTGAGGGAGCCATGTGCATAGGGAAGAGGAATCCCCATAGCAATTGACTTGAAAAGCAAGAGGGGCTGACTTTTGTGAATTCTTGCAACCAGCAGGGCTTAAAACCTGGAGTTTTAAAGGTCAGTGGGCTTGGCTTGGGGTAAGCCTCGAAGTCATTGGGGCTGCTCTGGGAGAAAAAAAAAAGGGGGGGGGAACAGCCTGCGGACATACAGAGTGAAAACAATCATCTGAAGAGCACCTGAGGCACACGGTGAAGAGGTTATTTTCTCATCTTGGAACATGTCACAGAGAGGCAGAAGTCAGAGAAAGACCACTCCAGGAACTAAGGAACTGGCCAGTGCCATTTCTCTCTCTGATCCATCATCATAAACAAAGGGCCACCTCTGGGAACCAGCACACTGCCGATGCTTGCTACCTAACTTGCTTATAGCAAGCCCTGCCGCCACCCCCCCCCCCACATGCTTAAGTGGAACTGCCCTTCCCAGTCTCCCTTGCCTTAGTCCCAGTGCAGTGGGCCTCCTTCCCCAGGAGACCAGGTCAAACCCCTGCCACATAGCCCTGTCTTTCGACCTAAGAGTCCTGCAGGGCCTCATTTCTGGCATTTCTGGTAGTGACAGGTCTCATTTCACAAGCAGACAAGAGCACACCTTGTTAAAACTCACCACATTCAGGCCAGGGACCAAACAGTGCCTACAACAGGTAAACAGAGCCTCTGTAGAAAACCAGCCTGAAGGATACAACAGCCAGGACACAACAGCAGAACACGTGCAACACACACTGGAGACACTCCCTGAAGCACCAGGCCTTGGGAAACAGAGGACACTATGTGGCAGGGCACTACAGGATCTCTTCTTCATAAGAGTCTTACCCTCCAGAACAGGAGACACAGCTGACTTTCCTAATGCAAAAGAGGCAAGCACAGAAACATGGACAAAATAAAAAGATAGGGGAATCTGTCCCAAATGAAAGAATAGGACAAGGCCATGGCAAGAGACTTAAATGAAACAGATATAATTAACATGTCTGGTAGAGAATATAAAGTAGTGATCAAAACCATACTCACTGGAATTGAAAAGAGTGGAATGCATCAAGGAGACCCTTAACATAGAGATAAGGAATAACATAGCAGAGATAAAGACCTCAATAAACAAAATAGAAACATACTTGATGGAAGAAACAGTGGGATGAAAGAAGCAGAGGAATGAATTAATGATCTAGAAGAAAAAGTAACAGAAAGTAATCAAGCTGAACAAAACAGAGAAAAAAGAATGACAAAAAAAGAGAGTAGATTTAAGGAACTCAGTGACTCCATCAAACATAATAACATTTGCATTGGAGGAGTCCCAGATTAAAAAGAGATAGAAATTTATTTAAAGGAGTAATACTGGAAAACTTCCCTAATCTGGGGAAGGAAAGAGATATACAGATCCAGGAAGCACAATGGAACCCCAACAAAATCAACAAAAGCAGATCCACACCCACCCAAACATATTATAATTAAAATGGCAAGAAATAGTGATAAAGGAAAAAAATTTAAAGCAGCAAGACTAAAGAATACTTTTGCCTATAAAGGAAACTTTGTAGTGCTATCTGAAGATTTTTCAGCAGAAACTTTTCAAGCCAGCAAGACGGGCATAATATATTCAAAGTGCTGATTGGGAAAATCCTGCAGCCAAGAATACTCTATCCAGCAAGGCCATCATTCAGAACAGAAAAAGAGATCGAGTTTCCCAGACAAACAAAAACTAAAGGAGATCATGACCAATAAACCAGACCTGCAAGAAATATTAACGGGGATCGTTGAGTGTAAAGAAAAGACCAAAAGTGACACTATAAAGGTAGGAAACACAAAAGCAATAAAAATGAATATTTTTTTAAAAAAATCAGTCAAGGAAATCACAAAATAAAAGGATGCAAAATATGATACCATAAACCTAAAATGTGGGAGGAGAAAAGAATGAGTTCAAACTTAAATGACCATCAACCGAATATAGACTGCAATATAATGAAAAGGTTATACACAAATCTAATGGTAACCACAAATCAAAAACCACTAATAAAAAGAATAAGGTGAAAGAAATCCAAACATATCACTAAGGAAAAACAGCAAATGATGAAAGAGAGAAATACAAGAAAGGATCAAAGAAAATATTCAGAAACAACCACAAACAATAGCAAAATGGGAATAAATACATAACTATCGATATTTACTTTGAATGTAAATGAACTAAATGCTCCAGTCAAAAGACATAGCTGACATGGATAAAGAAACAAGACCCTTCTATATGCTGCCTATAACAGTCTTATTTCAGGCTTAAAGCCACCTACAAATTGAACATGAGGGGATGGAAAACTTTATCATGCAAACTGATGTCAAAAGAAAGCCAGAGTAGCATACTTATATTGGACAAAGTAGACTTAAAAACACAGAGTATAACAAGAGGCAAAGAAGGACACTATTTAATAATAAAGGGGACAATCCAAGAAGAAGATACAACAATTAAAAATATTTATACACCCAATGTAGCTGCACCCAAATACATAAACACTTAATAAAATAAACTATCTGATAATAATAAAATAGTAGGGGACTTTAACATGCAACTTACATTAATAGATAATCTAAACAGAAAATCAACCAGAAAACTATGGCTTGGCATGACACACTGGAATAGATAAATTTAATAGGTATATTCAGAACATCCCATCCTGAAACAGAAGAAAACACATTCTTTTCAGGTGCACACAAAACATTCTCCAGATCACATATTAGCCCATGAAATAAGCCTCAAAAAATTCAAGAAAATCAAAGTCATATCATGCATCTTTTCTGAGTGCAACACTATAAAATCTAGAAGTCAACCACAAGAAAGAATCTGGAAAGTTCACAAATACATAGAAGTTAAATAACATGGTACTAAACAATGAATGAAACAAGCAGCAAATAAAAGAAGAAATATAAAAGTACATGGAAACTAGAAAAGAACCCGAATCACCAAGGAATTGTTGAAAAGGAAAAACAAAGCTGGGGGCATCACGTTGCCGGATTTCAAGCTATACTACAAAGCTGTGATCACAAAGACAGCATGGTACTGGCACAAAAAGAGACACACAGACCAATGGAACAGAATAGAGAACCCAGAAATGGACCCTTGGCTCTTTGGGCAACTAATCTTTGACAAAGCAGGAAAAAATATCCAGTGGAAAAAAGACAGTCTCTTCAGTAAATGGTGCTGGGAAAATTGGACAGCTGTATACAGAAGAATGAAACTTGACCACTCTCTCACAGCATACACAAAGATAAACTCCAAATGGATGAAAGACCTCAATGTGAGACAGGAATCCATCAAAATTCTAGAGGAGAACATAGACAGCAACCTCTACGACATCGGCCAAAGCAACCTTTTTCATGACACATCCCCAAAGGCAAGAGAAACAAAAGAAAAAATGCACTTGTGGGACTTCATCAAGATGAAAGTCTACTGCACAGCCAAGGGAACAGTCAAAAAAACTAAGAGGCAGCCCACAGAATGGGAGAAGATATTTGCAAATGACACTACAGATAAAAGACTGGTATCCAAGATCTACAAAGAACTTCTCAAACTCAATACACTTGAAACCATCAAATCAAAACATGGGCAGAAGATATGAGCAGACACTTTTCCAATGAAGACATAAAAATGGCTAACAGACACATGAAAAAATGTTCAAAATCATTGGCCATCAGGGAAACTCAAATCAAAACCACCTTGAGATACCACCTTATGCCAGTTAGAATGGCAAAAATTGACAAGGCAGGAAACAACAAATGTTGGAGAGGATGTGGAGAAAGGGGATCCCTCTTACACTGCTGGTGGGGAATGCAAGTTGGTACAGCCACTCTGGAAAATAGTGTGGAGGTCCCTTAAAAAGTTAAAAATTGAGCTACCCTATGATCCAGCAATTGCATTACTGGGTATTTACCCCAAAGATACAGACGTAGTGAAGAGAAGGGCCATATGCACCCCAATGTTCATAGCAGCATTGTCCACAATAGCTAAATTGTGGAAGGAGCTGAGATGCCCTTCAACAGATGACTGGATTAAGAAGATGTGGTCCATATATACAATGGAATATTACTCATCCATCAGAAAGAACGATTACACAACATTTGCAGCAACATGGACTGGACTGGAGGAGATAATGCTAAGTGAAGTAAGTCACGCAGAGAAAGACAATTATCATATGGTTTCACTCATTTATGGAACATGAGAAATAGCAGGAAGATTGGTAGGAGAAGGAAGGGAAGAATGAAGGGGGGCTAAACAGAAGGGGGAATGAACCATGAGAGACTGTGGACTCTGGGAAACAAACAGAGGGCTTCAGGGGGGAGGGGGGTGGGGAACTGGGATACGCTGGTGAAGGGTATTAAGGAGGGCACATATGCATGGTGCACTGGGTGTTATATGCAAATAATGAATCATGGAACATTGCATCAAAAACTGGGGATGTACTGTATGGTGACTAATATAACAAAATAAAAATTATAAAAAAAAGTACATGGAAACAAATAAAAAGAAAACACAATGGTTCAAAACTGTGGGATGCAGCAAAAGGTGTCCTAAGAGGGAAATTTATAGCTATACAGGCCTACCTCAAAAAGCAAGACAAATCTCAAAGAAACAATCTAAACCTACACTTAAAGGAGCTAGAAAAAGAAAAACAACAACAACAAAACCTAAAACCAACATAAGAAAGGAAATAATAAAGATTAGAGCAGAAATTAATGATATAGAGAAGAAAGAAAGAAAGAAAAGAAAGAAAGAAAGAGCTTTGTCAATGAAACCAGGAGCTGGTTCTTTGGGGAAAGAAAATCAACAAAACTGATAAACCTCCAGCCAGACTTATGAAAAGAAAAAGGACTCAAAATTACAATTGAGAGAGGAGAAACAATTGCCAACACCACAGAAATACAATTATAAGAGAATATTATGAACTATATGTCAAAAAATTGGACAATCTAGAAGAAATGGATAAATTCCTCAAGCATATAACCTATTAAAACCAAAACAGGAAGAAATAGAAAACTTGATTAGACTGATAACCAGCAAAAAAATTGAATCAGTAATCGAAAAACTCCAAACAAACACAAGTCCAGGACCAGACGGCTTCAGTAAATTCTACCAAACATTTAAAGAAGAGCAGATACCTATTCTCAAATTGTTCCAAAAAATAGAAGAAAACTCCCAGATTCATTCAATGAGGCCACTATTACCGTGATACCAAAAGTAGATAAAGAACCACTATGAAAGAGAACTACAGACTAATTTCTCTGATAACATAGATGCAAAAGTCCTCAACAAAATACTAGCAAACAGAGTCCAACAATACAATAAGAAGAACACTCACCATGAACAACTGGAATTTATTCCTGGGTTGCAAGTGTGGTTTAATATTCACAAATCAATCAACATGATACATCACATCAGTAAGAGAGAAAGGATAAGAACCATATCATCCTTTCAATAGATGCAGAAAAGCATTTGACAAAGTGCAACACCTATTTATAATAAACACTCTCAATAAAGTTTAAAGGGAACATACCTCAACATAACAAAGGTCACATATGAAAAATCCACAGCTAACATCATTCTTAATGGGAAAAAAATTGAGAGATTTTCCCTTAAGGTCAGGAACAAGACAAGAATGTTTACTCTCCTTAATCTTATTCAACATGGTACTAGAAGTCCTAGCCACAGCAATCAGACAACATAAAGAAATAGAAGGCTTTCGGGGCGCCTGGGTAGTGCAGTCGTTAAGCGTCTGCCTTCAGCTCAGGGCATGATCCCGGTGTTCCAGGATCGAGTCCCACATCGGGCTCCTCCGCTATGAGCCTGCTTCTTCCTCTCCCACTCCCCTGCTGTGTTCCCTCTCTCACTGGCTGTCTCTCTGTCACATAAATAAATAAAATCTTAAAAAAGAAAAGAAAAGAAAAGAAAAGAAAAGAAAAGAAAAGAAAAGAAAAGAAAAAAGAAAAGAAAAGAAAAGAAATAGAAGGCTTTCAAACTGGTAAGGAAGAAGTAAAATTTTAACTATTGCAGGTGACATACATAGAAAATCTGAATGAATCCACCAAAAAAACCGCTAGAACGGATATACAAATTCAATAAAGTCATAGGATACAAAATCAATGTACAGAATTTTTTTGCATTTCTATACACAAATAATGAAGCAGCAGAAAGAGAAATTAGGAAAACAACACCATTTGTAATTGCAACAGAAATAATGAGATACCTAGGAATAGACCAAGCCAAAGAGGTGAGAGACCCCTACTTTGAAAACTATAAAACACTGATGAAAGAGATTGAAGAAGACACAAGGAAATGAAAAGACATTCCATGTTCACAAATTGGAAGACCAAATATTGTTAAAATGTCCATACTATACTATACAAAACAATCTACACATTTAATACAATCCCTATCAAAATACCAACAGCATTTTTCAGAGAACTAGAACAGGCAATCCTAAAATTTGTATGGAACCACAAAAGACTCCAAATTGCCAAAGCAATCTTGAAAAAGAAAAGCAAAGCTGGATATATCGCAATTCTGGACTTCAAGTTATATTACAAAGCTGTAGTAATCAAGTCAGTATGGTATTGGCACAAAAAATAGACACATAGATCAGTGGAACAGAATGAAAAGCCCAGAAATAAACCCACGACTATCTTCAATAAAGCAGGAAAGAATATGCAGTGAGAAAAAGACTGTCACTTCAACAAATGGGGTTGGGAAAAGTGTACAGCAACATGAAAAAGAAAGAAACTGAACCACTTTCTTTCACTATACACAAAAACTAATTAAAAATGGATTAAAGACCTAATGTGAGACCTGAAATTATAAAAATCCTAGAAAAGAGCTCATGCAGTAATTTCTTTGACGTCAGCTATAGCAACTTTTTCTAGATAGGTCCCCTGAGGCAAGGGAAGCAGAAGCAAAAATAAACTGTTGGGACCATACCAAAATAAAAAGCACATCAAAGGAAACAAAACTAAAAGGTAACCCCATCCCATCAGAGAAGATTTTTGCAAATGACATATCTGATGATGGGTTAGTATCCAAAATGTATAAATAACTTATAAAGCTCACACCCAGAGAACAAATAATCTGGTTAAAAAATAGGTAGAAGATCTGAGTAGGCATTTCTCCAAGGCAATCAGATGGCCTATAGACATATAAAAAGATGTTCATCACTTACCATCAGGGAAATGCAAATCAAAAGTTCCAAGATTATTACCTCATGCCTGTCCGAATGGCTCAAATCAACAACACAAGAAAGAACAAATTTTGGTGAGGATGTCAAGAAAAAGGAACACTCATGCACTGTTGGTCAGAATGCAAACTGGTGCAGCTACTGTGAAGGACAGTATGAAGGTTCCCCCCAAAATTAAAAATAGAACTACCCTATGATCCAGCAATTGTACAACTGGGTATTTACCCAAAGAATAAGAAAAATACTAACTCAAAGGGATATATGCACCCTATGTTTATGGCAGCATTATTTACAATAGACAAGTTATGGAAGTTGCCCAAGTGTCCAGTGATTGATGAATGGATAAAAAAAGATGTGAGACTACATATATATTCTGACTCTCTCTCTCTCTCTCTCTCTCTCTCTCTCTATATATATATATATATAATGAAATATTATCCAGTCATAAAAAAGGGTGAAAACTTGCCATTCGCAGTGGCATAAACAGAGTATATTGTTAAGCAAAATAAGCCAGTCAAAGAAAAATACCATATGATTTCACTTATATGTGGAATTTAAGAAACGAAACAAAACAAATGACCACAGCTATAAAAGGGGGCTAGGAGAGTGGTAGAGGGAGAGAGAGAGATATATATACATATCAAGAAATTAAGAAACAGACTCTCAATTATAGAGAACAAATTGACCAACTTGATGGTTTCCAGAGGGGAGGTGGGTGGGGGAAGGGTGAAATAGGTGATGGGGATTAAGGAGTGGACTTGTCATGATAAGCACTGGTAATGTATGTAATTGCTGAATCACTATTTTATACACTGAAACAAATACAATACTGTATGTTAACTAGAATTAAAATAAAAGCATAAAAAAATAGAACATCAAAGATTATCTCATGTCCTCCAATAGCCATACTTAAAAAAAATCATTTTGACACAGAATTAGGTGGTGCACTAAGTGGGGAAACAGTCATGAAAATGTGAGGTTATCTTCTTATGGAAGGAAAAAGTTGTGATGGAAAGAGACCTAGGCACAGAAACAAGCTTAGATGAAAATTCTGTGGTAAGCATAGCAATAAAGACATAAGCAAAAGATACAATTCAAGAAGGAATAAAAGGTCTAAACATACATTAAAAGATTCTGAAATCAATCTCACATATGCATTTTGAAACACTGAGATATTTTTTGTCCCTTAACTAGTAATATGGAAAAGGAAAGATTGATATTGTCCAGTGATAGAAAAATCCATGGAAATTATAATTTACAATTAGTGGAATTTCACAATGGTACAATACATTTGGCTTGAAATTTAAATTTCTATTAAATTATGAAGTACACAAATGCATTGATTAGGCAATTTCACTATAGCAAACTGATTCTAACAATATGTTATATACGTGAACGAAAAGGAGGATGTTCATTTCATCTTCGATATCAAAATATTTAAAACATAAATGCTCATAAAATAAGGTTGGCATAATGTCAGCACTATAGTATATTATGCAACAGGTAAAAATTGAGATAAGTCTGTACATACTAACTTGTAAAAAAATTCAAGATATGCTTTAATTTTTTTAAATTAATTATGCAATGATTTAATTTCTAAAACAACAGTGATGCAATCTATAGGCTAATGTATGTTTTTAAATGTTTTTTGATGTCTAGAAATATATACATGTATGCATACATACAGTGATCATAGTAACAGACAAAATGTGAACTGGTATGGAGGACTAATTTTAATTTTTTCTATATACTTCCATATTTTTTCTTTAAACTAGCTTATATTAATGTATATGCTGTGTAATTTCATATAAAGGATCTGTATCAGTAGGATAGTTCTGAACAAGAAATTTTATGCCTGGAAAAAGTATGGACAGACTGATGGGGAAAGTATCAGACAGGTAATAATAGTCTGATCTAAAAGATCAGGGAGAGGTAGCAAAAAGTGGAGTGCTGTCTCAAAGTGATTAGGTGATGCTAGGGTGAATTTTAACACTGGGTTAAAGAGTCAGAATTCCTGGCAGACTTGGTCCAGGGATTTGGAGGTGCATCTGTGCTAATTTCATTTGAGCTTTATGTGAGACTATTAAATTACCACGAAGAAGAGCAAGGTAGTCACCATGCGTTTAACTGATCTAACCTTTGCGGAGGCACTGTGTCCTGAACTTGCTCTACTGAGTTTCTGTCAGATTGAATGCTCTCCTTTATTCTGATCCCAGATGGACAAGTGTCCTACTTCTTCTAGACTAAAGTGAAAAAAATACTTTCTTTTTTTCCCCCTCTGGATTAAAATATATGAAAACAGTGCTAGTTGCTTTCACAAGACAGGGAAGCTCATGAGAAGATGAGGCAAGTGGGAGGCAAATCTCATGTAACATAGTAGCGGGAAAACGAGCCAATGCAAGTTGATCTATGCACTGAGACAAGACTCCAGGAAGAATAACCTGCTTCAGACCCTGCAATGTTTCATGGGAAAGTTCAGTATGGCCTAAGGGAAGAGGAAATGTGGTATTATAATATAGACTCAGCCATAAAAAAAGAATGAAATCTCACCACTTGTGGAAACATGGATGAACTGTCATGATAAGTGAAATAGCCAGAGAAAGGGAAATACCATATGATTTCACAGATATATGGAATCTAAATAACAAAAACAAAAAGATAAAGCAGAAACAGACACATAAGTATAGAGAACTGGTGGTGGCCACAGCAGAGGCGGTTGGGGGGTTTGGCAAAATAGGTGAAGATGATTAAGATGTACAGTCTTCCAATCATAAAATAAATAAGTCATGGGGATGTAATGTACAGTATGGGGAACATAGTCAATAATATCGTAATAACTTTATATGTGACAGATGGTAACTAGATTTCTTGAGGGGATCATTTCATAATGCATAAAAATATTTAATCACTATGATGTACACCTGAAACTAATAACACTTAAAAAAAATTTCAGTTCTACCACTTTGAAGACAAGTTGTGGACCCAAAGCTCCTAAAGACGACTTTTATCCTCTGAAAATAATTTGTTTCCTATTCTCAAAGTTAACCTATATTTTACCTCTTCTTTTCCCCTCCATACTCCCCCCAACCTTTTTGACTGAGGGGTTATACACAATCTATAGTGCTATATTTAGCTGTCTTCTCCATGCATGTGGGATTCTTCTTAGTTGAAAATTATTCATTCACTAGGAGACTGGCCAGGTATTCACTGTTTACCCTCTGAGTGCTTTTGGTACCTGTTTAGCCTCAGGTGTTACATGGTTTCCATAGTGAGCTATAAGAGGTTAGTTGAGGACACCATAGTCTTCATATTTTAGGTAACTTGGCCTTATCAACTTGAATTTCCATCAATTTATATTTTAGGGTTTAATCTGGGTTGGACTTCTGATAAAAGGGATAGCCATATAATTTAACACCTTGCCAGAATGCAGGACATATAAAAATAGGCATAAATTATATTTATTATATTATGAAACTTTTTGTCATTCTCTCTCAATTTTTGTTTGATACTTCTGAAAAAATATATTGAGGAGAACTCTGAATGAATATGCTTTAGATAGGTTCTTATGAAAATAATGCAAAAATAAAAAGAGGATGTATCCACTTGCAAATGGAAGTAGGCATGGAAATTTTATGGCTAGATAAATCTTAGATGATTAAAGATTTTATTTAAGCTAAATAAAGTTAAGAGTTTTCCTCTTAAAATGTAAAAAGTAACCTTATCCTGACTTACAAGAAACTTTCTCCAAAGAACAGAACAAATACTATGCTTGGCCTGAAAAACACTTCAAAACAGATGACTTCTACTTTTTGATTCGAAATTCTTTTTGGAAAAGCACTCTAAAATGAGATTTTCTTAAGAAGAAATCATAAATAGAAGCAATGACAAGAGGTGTCTTGTCTTTCTTTTAGCGTTCATTGCCATTGTCTGACCTTCAAGCATATGGAGAGAATCTGGATTTGTGGTCTGTACCTTTGACATAAACTATACTGAACACATGGCCTTTCCAAAAATACTTCAGGGAACAGTTCTCTGAGTATCATTCATCATCTCTTGCCACAGTGACATCTCATTGCAAAGAAAAGTGAAAATTGTTGCTATAAGATGGAAAGCTGATGGAGATGGAGAATAGAAAAAGTTCACTTGGTAATAAAGGATACTTGGAGTTACTCATCAATGATACTAATAAACTGTATTTATAATTCATGCACTAGAGTTGACATGGAAACCTGAGCTTTATGAACAGAAGCAGAGGGGCATGCATGCTTTCTTTCTTGGGACTTCGTCATTTATGTTTGTGATAATGCTTCTGGCTGACAAAGGGAATATGTTCAAACATATTTATTAAAATTAGTTTTAATGTCCTATTGTGGATTTCCATACGTATACAATGCATAGCTTGATTAAATCAATAGTGTGCTTTATGTGTTAGTATCCTTTAGATCTTCAGTGGACAAAGTAAGAAAAATAAAGTATTATTTCCTTTCAGTTTAAATTAAACACATAAGTTTAGTTTGGATGCATTTGTATAAGATAGATTTATTTTTTCCTACAAAAAGTAAAAATTATTTTTGAGTAATTGTTGTGTGATGCATTCTTCAATATATTTCCTTTTTTTGAGAGTCGTCATATACCTTCAACTCAAGGATCAAGATATTAAACAGAACCAAAGATGTTGCCAATGAACAACAGGTACTAGGCAGAAGTAGAACTTGAACCCAGGTCTGTCTGGAGCCTAAATCTACCCTGTCCATAATACAACATAGTGGCATAGAGGCTGATCAGTAAAACTCTACTTTGCATTTATAATAAATGAGATTCAGAAAAATGTTTTAGCCAAGGAACCAAACATAAGAGTGAGGAAATACTAGTTCTCAGTCTGAAAGAGAATCTGAAAATTACAGAAAATTATAGGTCCAATAACTGTATCCAGAACATTTTTTCCTGTGATGGACTTGAAACAAAACCATACAATCAGCCACAATTACAATTGTTGCCTAGGCTTCCTTTCTTCCACACCCTTTCCCCCATTTGATTATACCCACCAATTTCTTCATACATACTTCTTGATTACATTTGCAAATGAAGTTAAATACAAACATCTCTGCAATCACATAGACATCAATTTAAACATTTCTTACTGAGGTATCAACATCATATTAGATCCTTAAATGCAAATACATGTTGGTGGAGAACTGATTATAATGTTTTGATATTTTCCCTGGTTCAAGAGTTTGCTAGAATTGAATAGGTAGAAAGATAGGCACTTAGAAAGAATACTAACATCATGGTACTTGATTGTTTCCATGAAGAACTTACTCTCAGAATACTACCTTGCCTTTCAAGGTCAAGCTCTGTATTTAAGTCATCTATATAAATGGTAGTGATCCAGGAAACTCACATGTCCTGAAGACTAGTGAGGGGAAAAAACTGATGTTTGTAGATTTTTATCCATGGTGGAAAGTGTACATAGAGAGTAGCCCAAAATTCCATTGTAAGTGACAGTTCAGAAACTAAACTAATGAGTACTGAGCATTTTCTTTATTTTCTCTAAAATCCAAGTTTTGATATACTAGAGGTCAACCCAAGGATATTTCGAATCTTTTTTAGTCAATTATTATTTCTTTTTTAAATTTTATATTGAATTTATATTTTATTTTATTGGCTTTTCCTCTTGACCTGTCAATCATTCAATCAAAAGAGAATAACTAAGGTGCACTGGGTGGCTCACAATTGGTTAAGCATTCAACTCTTGATTTTTGGCTCAGGTCATGATCTCTGGGGTGTGAGATCAAGGGCTACGTTGGGCTCCCTCTTCTGTGGAGCCTGCTTAAGATTCTCTCTCCTTCTGCCGCCCCCCCCCCCCCCCCCCGCCCCGACTCATGCCTGTTATCTTTCTCCTAACAAAAAAAAAAAAAAAAAGGAAGAAAGAAAGAAAAAAAAAAAGGACAATTCCTCAAAAACTAGAAAAGTCTGAGAAACTGTCAGTTTAGTGGAATATAAGAGAACATGACAACCCAATATAATATGGTATCTTGGATAGAATCCTGGGACAGAATATGGACATTAGGTAAAAACTAAAAAAATATCTAAGTATGAAACTTCGCTAATAATAATGCAATAATATTTGTTCATTTGTTGTGAAAAGCAAACCATAGTTATGTAAGATATTAACAATGGGGAAAACTGGGTGCAAGCATACAGAACTCTGTTTTCTTTATAACTTTTGTTTAAATCTAAAGCTATTCTAAAACTAAAACTTTATTTTTTTAAAGATCTTATTTATTTATTTGACAGAGAGAGAGGCAGCCAGCGAGAGAGGGAACACAAGCAGGGGGCGTGGGAGAGGAAGAAGCAGGCTCCCGGTGGAGCAGGGAGCCCGATGCGGGGCTCGATCCCAGGACCCTGGGATCACGCCCTGAGCCAAAGGCAGACACTTAATGACTGAGCCACCCAGGCGCCCTTAAAATTAAAACTTTATTATAAACATAGAGAATGAGTAGTTCTGAGTAGGGAAATGTAGTGGGATAAAGTCTATTTAAGTAAAGCAAGACTAAAATATGTAGCAATAAAATTATTTCTCCTGAGAAAACTAAAAATGAAGTTGCAATAAATCTGTCCTCCTCTTAAACCTCCCTCTCTCCACTCTTTCAAATTTCACTGCTTTTCAAATTAAGCTGCTGACTCAGGTCAAATATGGCATGTTTAAATTTTTCCCCTATTCATGGAGATAGTTTGATGATCCAATCATTCCCTTACTCAAATTGCCTCATGAGAAATAGTTTGCACAGCCAATGTTCCTCAGAAGGATGTGGGGTCAAGTGAGTCAAAAACTGGAAATAAAGTAAGGGCTACTATGTGGAAGTCATTTTCAAGTGTTCAGCCTGATCAGCAAACAGCTCTAAAAGGCTAAGCTAACAAACTGTCCGTTCTACCTTCTCGTTCTCACAACTAACAAGTGGAACCACCCAAGTTCAAACCCGCAAAGGTTGAAAGAAAAAGTGGGTAGCACCATGATTTCTGTTAAATCTGCAGCCTTCTACCTTCAATCAACAACTTTATTCTGAAAAATGGCATACTTCCACAAAACTAATTTGACCTTTTAAGAAATTTATACACACACACACACACACACACACACACACACACACAAAGCAGCAAAGTGACCTTCAGGATTTGTTTCAGGAAGCAGACATCTACAATGTTTCCTAAATATAATTTGGCATAAACCAATATTCTGAATAAGGGAATATGAAGAAAGAGCAAAGCCAGATTCTCTTCTTTTACTCAAGATTTTTTTTTTTTTTTCCCTTTACTAAGTAGGATCCATGCCCAGTGCAAAGTCCAACACGGGACTTGAACTTACTACCCTGAGATCAAGACCCCAGCTGAGATCGAGTCAGACGCTTAACTGATTGAGCCACCCTGGTTCCCCTACTCTTTACTGTTTTTTTCTTAAAAGGAAGAAATGATTCAAAATTGGTCCATTTCAATTGGGAATGGCTTCATATTACTTACAAGTGCTACTTAGAATATGATGCAAGGCTATTTTCCTTCCTTCCTCCATCCCTCCCTTCCCCCTCCCTTATTTTTCTTTCTTTTCTTTCCCTTTTCTTAGAGAGAGAGAAAAAGAAGAGGAGCAGAGGGGAAAAAAAAAAAAAGAATCTTAAGCAGGCTCCACACTCTGCAGGGAGCCTGATGCTGAGCTTGATTTCATGACCCTGAGATCATAACCTGAGCTGAAATCAAGGGTTGGATGCTTAACTGACTTGCCACCCAGCCAAGGCTGTTTCTGATGCCTTCTGACTGCCAGTCAGTCAGTGTAAGCATAATAGCCCCCAATTCTGTTGCTTTCTTCACTTTTTGCTCAAATATTACCCCTCCTCATTACTCACCTTCTCTGAATTTACCTGTTAGCAACATCTAACATTTTTCTCTTGCTTCCTTGCTATGGCACCTTTAGTTTTAGGATGACTTATGTAAGCCAGAGAGTTGTTCATGGTGTATTTTTTCCGCTCATAATTGCTTTTGAGTTCCATCGGAACATGTTAGGCCACATTTCAAGTCTCACAAAATGGACTGAAAATTTCATGATGCAAGTCTTTTTTTTTTTTTTTTAAAGATTTTATTTATTTATTTGACAGAGATAGGCAGCCAGCGAGAGAGGGAACACAAGCAGGGGGAGTGGGAGAGGACGAAGCAGGCTCATAGAGGAGGAGCCTGATGTGGGGCTCGATCCCATAACGCTGGGATCACGCCCTGAGCCGAAGGCAGACGCTTAACCGCTGTGCCACCCAGGCGCCCCGCAAGTCTTTTTTCATATTATAACATTTTCAAAAGTGTTATTTTACAACAGCCTAAACCCCATAATTAGCCATTTGGGCAAGAGGGTCCTAGCTTTTTGGTTTATAGCATCCTCAATTAGGGTGTTTAAAATCCAGGTTCATTTGCTCTGATATTTTTATAAATAGTTTATATACACCCCATACTGCACATATAGGAAAATTATAGAACGTATCTTTACCTATTTCCTATTCTATGGGGTTGTATTCATCATTCTGTCTAATAATCATCTGGGGAAGCTTATTAAAAGTATAAATACTATGAACTCATACATGGGGATATTGATTAGATTAGGGTAGAATGGAGGAATCTGAATTTAAACAAGCATTCCAGGAAATGATGAAGCAGAAAATCAATGGAATCAGCTTTTGGATATTCCCTCCTTTCCAATGTCTTAGTCAGATCTAAGGTCAAAGAAAACTCAAAATATTTCTCAAAGAGTTTTACTTTAGGCCATGATTCAGTAAAAAGAAGCACATTTACCCTTTCCCATGAGCAACTATAAAAATTAGGAAAAACTAAAAAATACATTTACTCAGAGTTTTGACAACAGGCAAAGTAAGACTGTAAACACTGAGATAACAGAAATAAACCCTATAAAGATTTTATTTATTTATTTATTTATTTATTTGACAGATTTAGAGAGAGAGAGAGAGAGAGATCGTGCATATAAGCAGGGGGAGTGGGAGAGGAAGAAGAGGGACTCGATACCAGGACCATGACCTGAGCCAAAGGCAGACATTTAACAGACTGAGCCACCCAAACACCCCTAAACCCTATAATATTTTTTCTCCCTGGAAGCAATTTTGGATGGTGGACCAAAGGAGGAGGGACCCATCCAGATCTTGACCTTCTGGAATCTCAAGAGATGTAAATTGGAGTTTGGGGTGACTGGTCATTGTGGAACAGAGTTCCAGAAACAAAAGGGCTATTCAGAAAATGTGTCCCCAGAAATCTGTATAGAATCCTTTTTAGAGTCTGCTAAATAAAAGACTGCGTATTTGTAGCATTAAACTGCCTTAAGCTAGGTAAAGAGTAACTGGAAGGTGGAAATTGATTCCCAGAGAACAAGGATGGCTCCTCTCCATCCAGCTAGAGCAAATGATCACGTAAGGCATTCAGTGGAGATCCTAGAAGAAGTAGGGGGCTAGGACTATCCTTAGTAGGAGGACTGAACTATTCTTAAAGTGAAGGGTACTCTTGACCCATTCGGGTAAACTGTTTTGACCATCCAAGCAAACCTTAAAAATAGGTCTCAGATGGATGAAACTCATCCACCAGTAAATTTTCCCAGTTTCTGTGATGTTAGCTGTATAGCATATAAACCTTATTCCTAGCCCCTGTAAAGACTATGTTATACATAATTTTCTCCAACAAAATTTTTTTCTTCTAAGTAACTAGAATGAATTTTAAGTGTGACACCAAGAAATCAATCATATACACACAGAGCTCATTTCCTATTGTTAACCTAATGCTTGAGCTGTATCTAGTGTCTCTGGTACTTTGACTATGTCATGCTTTCTCATACTTCTGTAATTAGCATGCATCATTCCCTCACAGAAGACCTTTGAGACATCCTTTAAGACCTTTTTCAAATGACGTCTTCTCATTGGAGTTTTGTTTTGTTTTGTTTTGTTTTGTTGTTCTTCTTTAGAACTTAATTCCTCTGCTTTCAGGTAAAGTCTCTTGAGTATATACTCTGTATAATTTATTGCTTCACCCCTTTATAGTAGCAATCATGATCTTCATTTCCTGTATTATTTATTTTTAATTCTTGAGTTATTAGGTGACTCTGGTTCTCTGTTTCTCATCCAAGTTTTTTTTTTATATACTTACTTTTGACTCAATCATATTGTTTGTTCAACTTGTGTTTAATTTCATAATCTGCATAATTCTTTAATTTTATAGAATTAGCATGGAGTAAAACTAAATAAGGTAAAGCTTCAATTTTTGTTTCCTATTACAGATATTTAAAAAAATAGGTTGTTTTATAAATTATTTTTCTTAAAGATATTGATTGATTGATTACAAGTGAGGGGAGGGTCAGAGGGAGAGGGAGAGCAAGAATCTCAAGCAGACTCACTGCTGAGAGGGGCCTGATGTGGGGTTCAGTCTCACGACCCTGAGATCATAACCTGAGCGAAAATTGAGTTGGATACTCAATCAAATGAGACACCCAGGTGCCCCCTTTATAAATTATTTTTAATTCTTTTAAGTTACAGTATCTTTTTAAGGGTCCAATATCTTTTTGTTCTCTGTTTTATTTTTTTAATCTCTGGGGTTACAAATGTTCAGCCTTGGTATGTGGTCTTTGGATTTCCTTAGGTTCCCTTAATATCTACTTAAATATACTTAGAATTACTATTTTAAAAACTACTAATATAACAAAATAAAAATTATATATATAAAAATAAAAACCTAACCCTGTCTGTTGATTGATGTAAGTTTACCATATTAGCTCAGGGATTCCACGTCCTGAAAGATTTACATAGAAACTGATGCCATGAGGACTACAGATACTATTGAGTCTGTGTATTTTCTTCTTTAGGTTTGGTAGAAATGTGACCCTGAGGCCAACGTTTCATGATCACCTTATCTTTTGGCCTGGTCTCCGTCTCAGTACGTGATGGGGTCTGCTCAATGCTGAAGCTATGGAGTTATGATAGAGCTCTGCTAAACTAGGGAGAATAAACTCAACATCCATCTCCCACACAAACTTTTGTATTTTGCACATTATATGGTCCCAATATAGCTCCTTTCAAATGCAATTGATTTACTGTGGCAAAAGCTCTTACATGTATCTCCTATAGATTTGGGTGCTTCTCCCCACTGGATGACCATGAGTTTCTAGAGAGCATGGTTCACATCCTTTTATTCCTTGAATACTTACCCACTAGCATACTGCCTTACATGGAAGAAAAAAAAATGTGCCTACTAAATGCTGACTGCTGAAGCAAACACATTTTTACTATAGAATTAAGAATATAACTTATTGTTTCTTAGTAGTGTTAAGAGTAAAATCAATACAAGTCAGCCAGTTGATGGTGAGGCTGTTCTTGTTTATTTTATTTTTTTGCTTTTTTTAAATTTTTTGTTTTTGTGGGGTTCTTTGCTTTTGCTTTTTTTCATCATATATTTGCCTTTGTAGTTTTTATTTAGTTTGTTTTTAGTTTTGTTTCTCCTGGGTGGTCCAGTCCACTGCACTTGTTACTAAAATTCTTAGAACTGAAACTAAATGAATACATTATATTGTACTTTTTTAAAAAGGTAGCTTATAGTTTCCTATACTTTTATACTTGTAAATAGCCAGAATTTGATATAAATCTTTTTTTATTGATCCTTAATATTCATTGTTTCCTGAGTCCAGCAAAGATGGATTGCTGGATAGGTAGATGTTTATATCCAATAAAAATATTTTACTGCCTTTAAAATATTATTGTATTGCCATATAACTGAGGGACAAAATTGGAACAAAACATTCAATTAATTCTATGTCAGTTCAGCCTGAAATATATTGGTGCTTGCTATAATACATCTGGCATACCAAAGGGAATGAGAAGCAAATATTCATGATATACCTGCAGAGAGAGGAAAGGTTATGAATAAGCTGACTAATGGCTTGCCTGTAGTTGTCTCAAAAACATCTTAGATAAAATTATGCAGTTATATTATTCCTAACTTTGTATGCCAAATAGTAACAATTTCCAGAGTATAGATGGAGAGATTTACCATGTAAATATACTGAATGCAGAAAGTTCTTAATTGTAATTTTACTACTGCAAAATATAAAACTATTCTAATGCTAGTTGAAAGGAAGCAGTTTCAAACTCTTCCCTTTCTAATGCTCTTTAATGATAGTTTGTTTCCATATGAATTTTATCAAACTGACTCTATGAAATTACTATTTTTTTAAAATAGTTAAATATTAAAATTTTTATATATTCAAACTAAATATATATTTATACTCTGAACCTCCATACCCAGCCAAATGTAGCTTATATTCATATTTTTTCCAGCTTAAACTGCACAAAACACATTAGAAGAAGTTGAAATTTGCTAAAAGAGAACTTAAATGTTCTTACCAAAAAAGGTGGGGGTATGTAGGATGATGAGTGTGTTTATTAACTTACTGATGGGGGAATCCTTTCACAGTGTATATGTATACTAAATCATCATGTTTTTATTTTAAAATATCTTAAAATATTATTTATTATATCTCAAAAAGCTGAAAAAATTTAAGTTACTTCTTTTCACTAGAAAGGTAGTATTTTGTTCAAAAGAAGGTTTTAAAAATGTAGGTATGGCAGAAAATGTTAATTGGAGAATATCCAGTACTCCCTTCTGCCTGTATTTATTGAAGCTTAAGGAAAATTAATTAGTTATTCTTCTATGCCCCCTAAGCTCTGAACCAAGACAGAGGCCAATATAAAAGTCAATAAACAATCTAAGTGTTGGGTTTGCTCATGTTAAAGGTAGGTTGGGAATATTTCTTGCAAATTGTTTAAATGTCCTCCCTACTCCCTCTCTTCTGCCTTCACAACTGAAAGGATATGAACAGGGGTAGATTCAGCAGCTAAAAACCCATGTCTTTTCCCCAAGATAGTCTGCCTGGGCAGGGAAGAGGTGAGGAGGCAGACCTGTGAACCTGTGAAGCATACAGTTTGATTGCCCAGAAAGGGAAGCATGGACACCTTAGACATTATTATTAGTAACTCCTTTCCTCAAATAATCAGCCAGATACACCATTTCTTTTCTGTGGATAGAAAAAGGAGTGGACACAAGTAGTAGAAGTTTCCTACCAGTATAATTTCCTCCAGGAGAAGATTAGATAACACCCTACCACAGTGAACATGTAAAAAAAGGGGGGGGGGTAAAAATAAAATCCGCATAAGTCAATAAAGTATAATTCTAATTTATGAAAGATAGTGTACTCTATATATTAACTAAGGAGAGTTTGAGAAATGAAGGCCATGTGACTTTTAATAATTTGGATATATTATAGTTAGAAATATAGCAATATATAAATTTTACTTCAAAGAAATTCTGATAAAAGGAAACCAAGTTAAATATCATTTTTCCCTATAATTTATATTCAGTTGGCTTTAAATTGGTGTGTGTGTGTGTGTGTGTGTGTGTGTATTGAAAAATGGTCTTTTTTTTAATCATCCAGGTACCATATGCATAGGAAGTAGAATTAGATAAGCCACCATCTATATGTAGAATATAACCCAATTCACTTATTTTTCATTAAAAGCCCCTTTATTTACTCAAATGATATTTAAAGAATACCTGTCATGTGTACAGAATGGTATTGCATGATATGTGTAGTACTGTAGAAGTTATAAAAATGAATGAGGCATACCCTATGCTCTACAAAATCCTTATAATCGAGTAGGGGAAACATGATAGATCAATAAATTATTCTAATAAAAGTAATTCTTGAAAGCTCTATGACAGAGACACAGTGTATCATAGTATTCCACTATAATACATAGTATTCCAGTAGAGATAGATTGTCAGAAATTAATCAGAACAAGCTGCATGGAAGGCAATGGGGTTAGAAAAGCACATAAAATTACAATATGCCAAAAGGGAAGTTCTGGGTATTATAGAAGTTAAGAGCATGAATCAAACTATGGACACTGCTTATAGAATAGTCTATTTTGGAAAAAGTGTTTAGTTTTTGTTTTTCGTGTTATTTATTCAGAGTGGGTGAATGCGTGTTTTCAGCGACTGGCTTCAACAACACTCAAGCAAGATGAACCAGGAAATGCTGTGGATACGAACATGAGAGCAATAGATGAGAGATCTGTTAGGTAATTTTTATAATAGTTCAGATATGGCAGATACCACAAGTTATCCCCATTGTTCATTTTTCTCCCCACCTCCCCCACCCCTATAATGTCAGAGTATATTATCTAAATATATAAGATCTAGAAAGAAGAATTTATTCCCCCAATGTTCCAGATGTAAATGGATGTGACCATGTGATTAAGTACAGGTTATCAGGATGGAAGCAGAGATATTTCTGTCTAGCTAGTGAGAAGTGGTCTTCGAGAGAAGGGTGCACCCTTCTGCATCAATGCTGCTTTGTGGTATGGAGTATAGGCAAGAAAGCTAGCACTGGGAAAGCCATATTGGACCATCAATTGAAAAATATATAGAGAACAAGGCAGAGAAACAAAAAAGATCATGCGTCTCTGAGACTGTATCTTGTTTAAGTCATAGTCATTTGAGTTTTTTGTCATATGAAGCCAAACAATATCGACTGCCATACCAGTTATGCCAAATACATTAAGTAGAGCTCTTAATTGCAAACAATGCAAATATGTGGGCAAATCTTTATTTATATATTGGCTTTTTTCCATATATACTATGACCTTTGGTTATAACAACACAACGATTATATAAAACACGTCACAATAAAATTGAAGCCACTGAAACCATCCTAGTTATACTTTGTTTACATCCTTTTGAAATGCAACTTGATCAACTTGATTATTGTTAGAAGGATTAAAGACACCCTGGCTTTGATTTAGATATTTAAGAAACATTCTATACCACTGAAAAACTAATTCTAGGGTAAGTAATGTTTCAGGGACTAATCTGGTATTTACCATCGATTTTCATAACCTTCTCAAAAGGTAACATTTGGGATTATTTTATTGAGGATCTGGAAATGCATCTAAGTTTTATAATTTTTTTTGTATATATTCCAATGAATATTGTGCAGTTTAGGTAAATAATACTATGGAATGAAGGTAAAGCGCTAATACGGGGTTGTCTCTTGGATGCCTATCACCATTACCACCACACATTCACAAATTTACCTTCTTTGATGAGTTGGGAGGTGTGGTTCCCCTGCAATGTGTTTTGGGCAAGAAGATAGTATGCAATTAAATGAGAGTCACAGAAATAGTCACGCACAAAAATGTTAGGAACCTAGAAGAGTAAGTCATCAAATAGGAGTTCACATTTGACACTAGACCAATTGAGTAGTTTATGAAGGACTAGGGATACATTTAATGAAAGAAAGAACAATGGGAAACAGCGGAAAGGAGATTCTTTCCCCTAAATTAGTATTTGTAACAAAGTTATATGAGACAGCAGATAAAGGACACACATTTGCTTCAGGGATAGCAGCTTTGTACTAGTGGAAAATGATACATAATGTACAATAACAAATGCTCAATTTCCAATTTGCATTCTGCCATGGGGGAAGAATCAAAACAGATGTTAATAGTGTGGAACGTGCTTCCTCACCTTTACTTATAGAATTTGGTTCACGGAGAACTGGATGATTACTCAAATATGACATAATTAACTAAAAACAGTTATATGGAAATATAACTCTGGAATATTTCAGTCTGGAGCTCTTTCTAAAAAGAAAAAAAAAAATTTTCCCCCTAAAGAGTTTTGGTAGAAGTCAGATGTTGACAGAGTTTAAGACTCCATAAATGACCCTGTGACACAAGATTGCTGACCTCCAGGGATAAGGTTTTTGATTTTGATCAAAGCCTACAGAAAGCTGAATTTCATGATCTATTTGTAACACTCCAGGAAACACTCGGGAGTCACTGCAGTTCACTGTGCCTGTAGTTTTGAGACCCCATCTATTATTGCCACAACTTCTATTCAAGTATACTGCTCTCTGATCTTGTCAGTAGACAGTGAAGACCTGAGCTGTAGTCTGATCGAAGCAGTATTTGAAGAAAGGGTAGATGATGCCTGACCTGAGCAACAATGACAGTAAGCTGTGGCCATCTCAGATAGGTCTTTTAGGTTTACTAATCCTAGGTGATGCAGTCATACAAATCTTATGACAACTTCAGGAACTGCAGTTATGCTCTAAAAAACTAGAATCTAAAACAAAACAAAACAAAACTGTATACAGGCAATTGAATTGATATACAGCTGGTTAATTTCAAATAAAGTTAAATGTCTCCAAATAATTCTCTGCTTATCTCCTAAATTTTGTCTTCTCCTATGAATGAAACCAGGATGTACAGTGGTCTGAATTGGGTGAATGTGTCATTCTTGAAATATGAAAACACTTGGACAGGGAGTGAGGAACAACCTTGTTCTAGAGTCGGTTTGCTATGCAGAATTGAAGATGACCCTCAAGATTCTCATTCATGATGTGCATACCTTGCATAATTGCCTCCCATTGAGAATGGGTGGGTCTGACCTAATCAGGTAAGACCTTTTAAAAGGGGGCCAGAGGTCACAGATGGCAGAAGTCTACAAACTGCCATGTTTTGGAGAGAGCCTTGTGTTTGGGAATGGTAGGTAATCTTTAGGAGCCAATAACGGCCTCTGATTGGCAGTCAGCAAGAAAGCACTGATCAAGTCCTGTAGCTATAAAAAATTCAATGCTGGCAATAAACCATGAATTTGGAAGAGGATTTAAGCCTCAGGTAAGATTGCGTTCCTGTTCAGTGCCTTGATTTAAGACTTTGGAGACCCTGAACAGAGAACCCAATCGTGTTGTACTCTGACTTCTGATTTGTGGAAACTGTTGGATAATACACGATTAGTGTTTTGACCCACTAAGTTTTTGGTAGTTTGCTACACAGCAGTAGAAAACTAACAATTAACTACTAATTAGTTATCAAGGGAGTTTTACATTCAAATTCCAGGAGACCTCTCTGTCAAAAAGAGATGAGAAAAGTGTTTATATTTGGTCCATTAAAATTTCATTTTATTATCAGTGTGCTGTGGGATAGATTTTCTTTGAAGGACATACATTTCATTTTTATTTTTTACTGTGCTCATTGGGTTGGTAATTTTCTAAAGTAGCCATGTTTATGCATACTAGTGTATTTTTTGATATGAAATGTAATAAATGCTATACATAAATTAGGGTTTTTGTCAACTTTTTGATGTAAAAATCTCACTAAGCATGCAAGCTCTGTTATTACTTCATATGCAGTGAAATATCAACCATCACAGGAAAATCCTTCTCAGAATAAGACCAAATTCATTCCTATGACATCAGAGAAATGAGTTGGGTCACTGAATGAGAGCAGCTGAACTGATGGAGTGAGAATTTCTAGGATTGAGATATATTAAAAATAGAATAGATATGAAATTTGGTAATTGCCATTTTGCCATAAAATATGTAATAACCCAGACACACAACTAACAAAAATGTTGTGCATTCTTCCAGCATGGGATTAATTACATGTTAGCCATAAGAACATGCCACTGGGCTTACTTAATAGTTTACTGAAGTTTTCTCCAAAAATAATGACATACTAGCTGGTATAATGAAAAGAGCTTGAAGCCTATGAGAGATGAGAGATTCATTATGAAATGTATGAGCTATAGCTATTTCATTTTGGATAAAGAAATATTTATTTTGCTTTAATTCCCTAGGATGTGATCTGAGTCCTCATAGCATTCACAATGCCCTTACAAATGAGCAAATATTTGATTGATGTGCAGAAAGCATAAGTGATAATTATTAATAAGTGACAACTTACATACTCCTTTGTTCATTCAATTAATGTCCATTTACCAATTGCTTCTATATAGATCACTGTGATATGTTTTTGGAGAGCATACAATTAACATACAGTAAATTTCTTTCCATGTACAAATGTATAAGTGGGGACAGAGCAGTTGAGGAGACATGGAGAAATGACAATTCGTCTTTCTGAATTAAGAAAATATATTTTGATTAAAAAAACTAGAAACCTCTCTGTCTAGCTTTTATTGATTAAATTGATGGCTAATTCCAAGTTAAGCTGACTTGCAGGAAGTGGAATTCTGAGACCATAATTGAGATGAACACTTGGTACTCAAAATAACTTGTAAATCATCAAAAGAGTCATACCAGATGCCACTATAAGATACATTAAGTGAAAGTGATCATTAAGAGTTTAAAACATGGTATGTCAAAAAATAAGTACAAAAATAATTACAGGACTATTGTCAGGGACAGGAGGAGGAAAAGGAAGCCATATATAAAATATCATGAAGGATTACAAGGAAGAGAAGGATTCTAGACTAATCTGGGATTCAAGGAGATTTTTTTTTTCAATGACAATCTGGTCAAAAGTAGCCAAATTTTGTAAGGAAATTGAGCAGGAAAAAAGATCGCAAGAGGTCAATAATTTGGTGGAAAGAAGCATAAAAAACAAGGTGGCCATATTATCTTCCCAGATGAGTTACAGTAGACTGAAAGCTGATTACAGAGTTTAAAATGGAGATGATTGTCAAAACCAGAATGTGAAAGATGGACAGCAGGTTGAATGAGTTCCTCTCCTATTCCCCATGCCAGGTGTGGAAGTTGTGAATAAATTGCAAGTCGGAGAGACCATAAAGTAAGAGATTATATATAATAGAGAAAAGGAAGAAGAGTCATGATAATTTTGTATGTGTGTATGAATGGTATAAAAACAGGATTTTTTTGGCTCTATTACATTGGCTGTTTTTTAGAATTAAGTAAAATAAACAAAAAACAGCACAGTGCCTAACACAGAGAAGCCACTCAATAAACAATAACTTAGGTTATTACTCTTATTTAGTTATTCTGATCCTTTAATACTTAAATCCTTATGTCCCACATTATTTGTTACGATGTTGTAATCTCCAACATTCCATGAGTGGTAACAGAGACAACAAAACTAAAACTTACACATCTAGTCAAACAGTAATACTGCATCGCTAATATAACTTAGCTCATAGTGTTTCATTAAAATATTCTTAAACCTAGGGGCGCCTGGGTGGCACAGCGGTTAAGCATCTGCCTTCGGCTCAGGGCGTGATCCCGGTGTTCTGGGATCGAGCCCCACATCAGGCTCTTCCACTACGAGCCTGCTTCTTCCTCTCCCATTCCCCCTGCTTGTGTTCCCTCTTTCGCTGGCTGTCTCTATCTCTGTCGAATAAATAAATAAAATCTTAAAAAAAAAATATTCTTAAACCTAAAAAATTCAAAATTGCCACCTGATGCGAGATAAGGGAGGGCTCAGCAAGTGGGACAGAATCAGCAAAAACTCATCTGTAGCGAGTCTATAAGAATCTTGATTTCACCCAATTTATTACACCCAAAAAGCTCAATTCTCTAATGTTTTCCAGAAATTCCAGGAATCCTAGCAAGAAATGAAAATATAAATAATCTGGACTGCTAAGGCCTAAAACCTGGTGAACAAACAAAAACAACACAGGTTAAAAAATTGTTCAGAATTGATGAATTTTTTAATATACTTTTTCAGTCTTCTGAAACCTGACTACACATTTGAGTATTTTTCCTCCTGTACAGAACTTTGAAACTTAGTTTTATTTACATCATCTCCAATTCATAAAAAAAGTCTATGATTAAGATGATAGACAGAGCCAACCTAAAATCAAAATTATAACTGGTAATCATTTCAACACTAATATATACCCAGATGAATATTTTGACAAGGATCCTGATGGAGTGACTACATGTCCAAAACTGAATTAATCTCTTTTTTTTTTTATTTTTTTTAAAGATTTTTTTAATTTATTTATTCGACAGAGATAGAGACAGCCAGCGAGAAAGAGAACACAAGCAGGGAGAGTGGGAAAGGAAGAAGCAGGCTCATAGCGGAGGAGCCTGATGTGGGGCTCGATCCCAGGACGCCGGGATCACGCCCTGAGCCGAAGGCAGACGCTTAACCGCTGTGCCACCCAGGCACCCCTAATCTCTTTTTAAAAACACAAGCTTTTTTCATTTCTTTTTAATTCTTCTAGTAAACCAGTTCTAAATTGGGATAATTTTAATTATTTTGATTTTGTTCCCCACATGCAACCAGTTGCCAAACCTGATTATTCCACATTCATAGTATCTCTTAATTTACTCTACTTTTTCTTGTTTTTACTGATATGATCCTAGTTTGAGTCCCTCATGTCTTTGGCTAATGCTGTTCAATGAACTTCTATACAACACTGGAATTCCAACTATAAAAGTGAACTCTTTCTGAATGTAGAGCTTTACAAGATTATATCTCATTTTTCCTGTTCCTCTCATTCTGTTACCTCAGAAGGGCCAACTGACAATTAATGACAAAATAGCAGAGGTTCAAAGCTTGGCAAAATTTTTCAAATTACCCATTAAATTTGTTTTCTTACTGACATATGTTAAATAAAATATTACCAAAATGAGATGTTGATGAAACCGGCATTTGAGAGACTAGTGGAGAAAATTTTATTGTAACCATGACTCCATGCATCTTTTACACTATCTTCTAACTCACTTCTCAGTTATAAAGAATGAGCAACACATGAAGTTCATACAAAGCTGTCATGTCCCATGAGTTAAATACTATGATAATATTTTGTGTGTTTTATGTATTTTATACTGTCTTCTTACAATAAAATAAGCTAAGGAAAAATGTTATCAAGAAAATCATAAGAGAGCATACATTTACAGTACTGTACTGTATTTATAAAAATAATCCGCGTATAAGTGGACCACAGCAACCAAACCCGTGTTGTTCAAGGGTCAACTATATGCAATTTTAGTTTTACAGGACTTACTTTCTTCTATACATTTTTTGCACAAAATTATGGTAATTTGTAACTCTTATATTAACTGGAACATTTCTGAGGTTGAAAAATTATATATACATACACAGAAAGTTAGATTACCTTCCAGTTAGTGAAGTGTATAGAATCATATTAGAAGTAAGGTAATGACATAGAGCAAGAGGAGAGGTCACATATCTCAGGGTAACTTGCCTTTGCCCCCAGAGTTGCTAATGGGACAGCCAACTGCTAGTGACTCTAAACATGACAGGTAGTGTCTACTTGCCTCCAGAATGCCGTCTTTGACATCCACATTCATAGCCTGAATTTACATCACCATTATAGAAGAGCCTACGTAACAGTTCATTTGTGTCTACTTGAGGAAATATATACAATCAGTTGAATCCCATCTAGGTATTTGTCTGTGATTAATAAATCGCATTTTGAAGGGCCTTGATTTCCAGGTATAGTATAATTTTTCAACTCTAATGTAAAAATGTGCTTTGAAAAAAAAAAAAAAAACACCTGTGATTTAATAATGGCATTCAACTTAAACGCTATTGCAGTAAAACCAAATTTGCTTACCGCCTTTACCTCCTTACCAGGAAACTTGACCCCTGTCATGTTTTGTTTAGACTTTGAACAGGGTTTTTTTTTTTTTTAATTGTTAAACGATTGTTAAAAATAATAGAAAAAGAAAAAAAAACAAAGAAGAACATATGACAAAGACGGTATGACCTGCGAAGCCTAAAACATTTGCTACACAGTAATTTACAGAAAAGGTTTTCAACTCTTCCTCTACTTTATCATTTAGTGGCACATAATTATTTTCACTTATGTTTACAGTATTCTAGCTGTTTTTTCATTGAAACACATATACAATTGTTAGAATCCCTACTATAGTCATCTGCAAATTCATGGAATCTTAACTGTAGCCATAGCTTATTACTGACAGTCACACAGGCATGCACAGGGTACAGACAATCAAATATCAAATCAAGTTAGGCTGCTGGCAGATAAGCAGTTATTTCACTTGGCAATGGAAATGAAGTTGCTAGCAATGCTAAAGGCTCACCATTCACCTTCCAGTCACAAATTAACCCTTAATATATAATTGTGCATTTACTTAATGTTTTCTCTTTCCCCCCTACCAAATTGCCCATAACACCTCCTTCAATAAAAGAAACAACAGCTTCTGAGGGTGAGATCTCTGCATTTTCTTTGCTTGTTTAGGGCAAGAAATGCAGTCCTGCTTCTTTAATTGGCAGAAGGATGCAGGAGGAGAATACCTTTTTTTTTTTTAGTGTTGGGATACCTCACTTGCACCTGACTTGTCACACACCCTGCCTGAGATCCTTTAACACTGAAATTATATCATCCAGCGCATTTCTCATACTGATGGATCTCCCGGACATGAGAAAAAGTACAATTATGTAACGCTAATGGCTCACTTCACTTCCCCGAAAGATTTGGTGGGTCTGCAGGACCCCCTCAGCCTGGAGCTAAATATTGTCCCCGGGTGGGGAGAGGAGGATCACCCTGCCATACCTCCCAGGGGTGTGTAAGTCCGAATAGAGCTGGCTTTTGGACTGGTCCAGGGGGGAAAGCCTGCTGGCCAGGCTGTGCTCGATCTTGGCCAGGCTGTGGCTGGGAGCGCCCAGGCACTCCAGGTCGCCTTCGGGCTGGAAGTGGTTGGGCACGTTGAGGCTGAAGGTGATGGTCATGACTGCAAGCCCAGGGAGGAAAAAGACCGGGTGCCGGCTCACGCACAAGCCCAGCCTGTGGCAGAAGGACTGGAGTCCTCTGCACAGCACCTGCCGCAGCATCTTCCAGGTCTAGCACAATAACAGGTGCGACACCAGACCCCCTGGACTCCTCAGGGTCACCTGCTATGATAGCCAACCTCGCTGTTGCTATTGCCGCCAAACTGAACATCTACAACCCCTCCCCTTTCACCGTCCCTTCATCTCACACCATCGCTTTGGCAGGTGCTTCCCAGGTGCACTCCCTGTGCCCTTTCCACTTTTCAAACACTGCAGCAGGTGCTGCAACACAGCAAATACTGAAAGAGGTAACTCCTGCCTGCCTATCACCCCTCCCCCGCCCCTTACCAGGATGCCACTGCTCTCCAGGCTGCAGCGGCTGGAATTCTCTTCTCTAAGCCTTCTTGTCAGTGTGCCAACACCCACACCCACTCCACCTGGTCCCCCAGCGTCCTCCGCGGAGGTGACCGTGCAGAGCCCCAGCCATCCACCTATGTGTATTTCCTCTGTGCCCTGAAGAACAGCTGTTCCTAACTGGAACTCTGTAAAAATGAGATTATGTTACTTTGTGCCCTACTAGAGGAGTCAGAGTGGGATGGGTGGTAAAAAAGGAGAAATACTCTCTTTAACCAGTCATTTTGTTGTTTTTGTTGTTCCCACACCTTCCGTCAGCAAGAGAAGGGAGGAGGTAGTCAGGTGAAGACAATAAACTGGGGTCTGTTTAGAGCCAGAAAAGCTGGGAATGTGGACTTGGAAAGGCAACTCTGTACATGGCCAATATCCTTCTACTCATTAATTTTGTTTGGTTTGATGAGAGGAAGCAGACAGAGCTATGGTGCGTTTCCACCGAATCAGTGTCCATGGGCTCTTTGCAACACACCGCTCCAAATCTGCTCCTGCAGCTGCGGAGAAGCCGGATGTCCGCAGGGCCCCGGGCTCTTCCCAGAGGAGACAGGAGCCAGCAGCTGCCTTGGCTGTCTGTGCTGGCTCTCCACCCTCTCCCAACATGCAGATAAAAAAAGTTTTTCAGGCTGGACTGTATCATGCCACGCACCATGCCACCTCAGTGAGTTTTACCACCCCCCTCCCCCCAATCTGTTTGACTCCCTGGAGGTGGGTAGACAAACATATCTGAAAGGCTGTGCTACTTTCCTCCTCTGAGCTGAAATCCAGCAGCAAACTGACTACATTCTGGTTATCTACATCGGTTTCTTACTTGAGACAAGAGGAAAGAGGGTAGTGAAAAGGAGGTTTACAGTTGCATTTGACTGATAGAGGAATGAGATGCATTTATTTTATGAGAAAAGAAAAATAAAACTTCTAGAAAGTTCAATCAATTCAACCTTGGCAGAAGTACTTCTAAAGCATTGGAAGACTGTGCTTTGGGCTTTTGCAGATTCAGAAAGATTTTAGCAGTTTTAACTGTTTTGAGGTATACAGTGGTTCACTTTACTATTCTGTTTAAATATTTGAAATTTCTTATGATAAAAGTTAAAGAAAAGAAGGGATAGAGATTCAAAAGATATATGGATGCAAGCAAATATAACACACACACACACACACACACACACACACACATTATAATGTAGTCCTTGGGAACTTCCACAAGCCCATGCTATGACAGAATAGGAAGATAACTTGAGAGCCAATCTAAGATGAGAAATGAACTGAACTCTGTAATTAGCTCTTTTTGAAGTTTCATACTAATCTCTTTACTAATTCACAAGGTATAACACATTATCTGATAATGTTACATTATTCAATTTAAATATTATATCGAGTACCCAGAAAACATTTATACATGAAAGTTCTTGTGTGGCTTTAGATTCTGTCTCTCTAATTTGTTACGTCAATCTGCATGCCCAAAAAATCTAATCCAAACATAATTATTATTCTAAAAGTTTTACAATATACTTGGTATTTGAAAAAGAGAAAAAAAAGGAGTATATGTATACATTTATCGGTTACAGTGTATTTTGCTATTCTTGATGTTTTTCAAGAAGAAAAATCTAGGCATTCTTCCTCTCACCTCAAGAAATAACCAATATCTATAATTCTTGTATGTGCCATATATAAACATGATATCATACCATTTACTATCATTAAATTTATCTCCTTCAGTAAGAATTCAGATTTTCAAAGATTAAATATAATTGTTTTCAACTTTTGGAACTGTTTCGCACTAGTTCTCACCAGCCATAAACCTCCTTCCCTGAACTCCCAGGTTGTGCAACAGGCCCCTTCCTTACTGCCCCATGACACTGGGTGCATATCTTATCTTCTTACACTGATACATGTTCACGTCTGCTTTCTGAATGATGGATTCTGGGCAGTGTCTGTATTGTCTAATTTTGTGTTGTTGGCTCTTCATGTAACACCCAACAAAATATCTGCTAAGTAAAATAAACTAAATTCTAGGCCAGATCCATTCTGCCACAGAAGAGTACAACTCTCAAGGATAGCTCAGCCATTGGCTTGGATACCAATGGTGCTCTTCATGGCTGGTGCAATCTGTTTCTTTTCCTGTTTGCCTTGTGCCCATTCTTCCTTGGTTTCCAAGTGTCTCTGGGAGTCTGACTCTTGTCCAGCCCTCTTTGCCAGGTCTCTTCTCCTTACCTTTTCTGCCGCTTACAGACAATCTGACACTTCTCATTCTGTCCTGCAATCCTGCAATTGATGGAGTTTTTTATGGTTTTTCTTTTCTTAATTCTTTTTAGAAACTGATGCCCCAGAGGTTGCAAGAGCACGTGTGAAAAGAAAGAAATAGTTGTAAAAATAAAGGGCTGTGGAAATCATGCTTCTTTAAGATATCCAACAAACATGTGATTTCTCGTTCACACGCTGTGTAGGAAGCCTTAGAATGGGGAGAAGTAGTCCATATCATCAAGGAGTTTACAATAATGTTACATTTTGGGTTTTGTCTAATGGCCCACACAGAGAAAGTGAAGGAGACTAAGTATGAGGGCCATGGTAAGATTTATATTCTAGAAAGAAAAGGTTTGCTGCAATGAAGGAATAATCTGGAAGACGCAAAACAGTAACAGGAGATGGGAGTGCCAGTGTGGAGGTTACAGAGTTAGTTTGAGAAAAAGATGATGGTTCAGGGAATTAGACAGAAACAGAATTGAAAGGATGTGGGGTTTATATATGAGTAACATGGACAGGACTCAGGGATGACTAAATGTGAATGTGTGCACTAAAAGTGAGCCATGGTAATTCTTGAGTGTTCAACTTGTATATGTAAGAATAAAAACAGCATTTTTAATAGTCTAGCTTTGATTTCAGTCATAGCAGTAATGCAGGAATATAAGAGTAGACAACTCTATTCAGTGCCTGGGTGGCTCAGACTCTTGATTTTGGATCAGGTCATGATCTCAGGGTCCTGAGATTGAGCTCTGCACTCTGTGGGGAGTCCACTTACGATTCTCTCTCTCTCCTTCTCCCTCTGCTTCTCCCCCGTTCCTTCTCTATCAAAAAAAAAAAAAAAAAAGTGTGTGTCCTCCAGTGTTTGTTCAAAGGAAACAATTCAATTAACTATCTATGGGCACCTGCAACTTTGTAATTATAGTACTCAAATTTAGAACAAAATGAGGTTTTGGAAAAACAGAAGAATGTCCTCTAAATCACTTTTTAATTAGATTTCTTTTTAATGGATTTTTAAAATTTTTATCAGAATAAAATCAAATAAGTAAGTGCATGAGGGGTATAATGAAAAATAATTGCCCTGCCCCACCCGTTCCCAACACCATCCTTGCTCCCAAGAGTAAATATCCTATTATGCTTAGATATTTCTTTGTTTAGTTACTACAACGTTGCTAAAGGTTATATTTCTGTAACTATACTTGCTAATTCAGACCAATACTTCCCAATTATTTCTTTAGCTCCAGATCTGTATCTGTTTTTAATTTTTTCATCATTTTTTAATAATTATAAACTTAATGCCTCCTCTTTGCTTAAAGTTTTGGAAAAATACAGATAAATGCTATTATGAAAATAATGATTATCATGTCTTGGTACTTTGTTCAAAGTTTGAAATGAGCACTTCACAGTTATTTTTCACTTTAGTGCACACATTAAACATGTGACTCAAAACAAAAAGGAATTCGAGGCTTTGGGATATTAAGCTATCCATTTAACTGCTAATAAGTGATGGAATCAGTATTAAAACATTTCTTTCCGACTTCAAGTTCTATGTGCTAAACTTCCAAACTCTATGGGTGCTGAACAAAATCAAAAAGAGGAAAATAAACATGAATTATTATTGAACCAACCAAAGGAAATGTTTTAACACTCTATATAACCTTCCATAATTTTTTTTCTGTGCATAAAAAGAGGATAGTCATGGTATAGCCTGTTTTTCACACAAAAATATGTACTGAACAATTATTCATGTTGATATATTCTTTTATATTTTCATATACAATGGCCACATCCTACCTTTCATTATATGGGTGTGCCCTAATTTATCTATTGTCTCATTTGGGGATATTTTGTTTTCAGTTTTCTGTAGTAATAAAAAACCCTGAGTGACTTTAATTCCAGCTAAATGCACACACATCTATACATAATTCTTTCAGATAAATTACTGGAAGTGGCATTGCTGTGTCAACACACAGGCCTGTTATATATTGCCAAACTAAAATACTGCACTGTCATACACTTTCACTAATAGGATGTTTTAATATAATTTTTTCACATAACCTCTGACCTGGATTAATGCCACTAAGCATTCTCATTACTCTTTTATTAAACACATTTCACTGTAGCAGTATCTGGAGCAAAGTGTGGTTTGGCAGAGAGAAAGAGAGACGGAGGGAGGATGGTCACAATGTATCTACTTTCAAGTTTTTATGGCTATCTTGTGTAACAAAAGACTAAGAATTTTGCATCTAATTTCAATGGTGTGCAGTCAGGTCAAGGGTATAAATGGAGGATTTGGAACTTTTTTCCCCTCTTAGTTTTTATTCTTTTGTGACAAACTGTGTATTTGTACCTGAACACAAATGTTTATAGCAAGTTTATACATAATTGCAAAAATCAGAAGCAACCTAGGTTACTTTAATAAGTGATGGATAAACCAACTGTGACACATGCATGCAATGGCACATTACTCAATGACAAAAAGAAATGCACTATCTAGCCATGAAAAGACATGAAAGAACCTAAATTGCATATTGCTAAGTAAAAGAACTCACTATGAAAAGGCCTCACTCTGTATGATTCCAACATATGATATTTTGGAAAAGACAAGATTACCGAGACTGTCAAAGGACCAGTGTTTGCCAGGTGTTGGGGACTACAGAAGAGAGTGATGAATCGGTGGACACAGGGCATTTTTTAGGACAGTGAAACTGGCCTATATAATACTGAACACATTACGCTACACATCTGTCAAAACTTAGAGAAATGTACAACACAGAGTTAACCTTAACGTAAACTGTGGACTTTAGTTAATAATAACGTATCAATATTGGTTCATCATTTACGAAAATGTACCATACTGATGAAAGATATTAATAAGAGAAACAGTGAAGAGGGAGGTTGGGGGACAGGGAGTATATGGGAATTCTCTTTAGTTTCTGCTCAATTTTCTATAAACCTAAACTGCTCAAAGAAATAAAATCAATTAAAAAATATGATGAATTTGAGGATGTTGGTAATGATGATAGCTAACATGTAACAAGTTTCTATATTACGGGGTAGGAAATTTAAATGTGTATTTTATTATTATTATTCCATTATCAATGATTATTCCGAAACCCAGGATGCACAACTTACCTAAAGCCGTAAAAATCAGTAGTTGGAAAGCCTGGACTTAAACCAAATCTATCTTTATCCAAACTCCATATACTTTTAATCCTATAAAAACCCACATCAGCTGTTGATTTTTTAACTAAAACCAACGTCCCTATCTTTGATGCTTTGCTCTTTAATAATGAAAGTACAAGGGGATGTTAGACTAAAAAGCACCTAAAGAGGAATCTAAATTTTATCTCTTGTACTCTATGTCTGGGGTTCCATCAAATAAAACCCTCAGGCTAAAAGCTAATTTGAACATGAGCTCATTTCTAGAATTCTTGCTTTCTTTTTGCCTTTGTCCCTTATAGATTTCTTACTATTATAACTATTCATACCCACGCCCCAAACCCCTCTCCCAGCACACACACACACACACACACACACACACACACACACACACACACTGCTTTAATGGTGTCCCACTCAGCTCGGGCTGCTACAATGAAGTATCCTAGTCTGGGTGGCTTAAACAGTATACGTTTCCCACAGTTCTGGAGACTGGAAAGTCCAAGACTGAGGTGCAAATTCACTTCCTAGGGAAAACCCTGTTAGCTTGCAGATAACTGCCTTCTCTCTGTGTCCTCTAAGGCAGAGGGAGAGCATGAGAGAGTGATCAAGGTAGCTCTGATCTCTTTTCTTCTTCTTATAAGGGCTCTAATCCCATCACAGGGCCCCACCCTAATGACCTCATTTAAATCTAATTACCTCCTAAATTCCCCACATCCAAATACCATCACATTAGTGTTTAGTGCTTCAACATATGGATTTGGGGAGGTGGGGCACAAACATTTAGTAGTAGTCAAATAGTATTTTATATCTAGTGTTTGCACTGGAAATGTTTTTTTATAGTATCTCTTACTAACGCTATGAAAGGTAAAACGAAATGGGGTCACTTATGTCAAAGTGTTTTAAAATTGAGTCAGGAGGCCATTAAGGAAATGGGGCTTATGCACATTGCTACCAGATGGAAACACGAACTTTTGAACTGGGCCAAACTGCAAATATTTTAAGGACTCATCCTAGACATCTGCAAACTTGCTACAGTAAGAGACTTTGCCTGGAGACAGCCTAAGCAACCAATTATATTCAGCCAAGATTTATTTTCTGCTACTAACAACAAATTCTTTGTAAACAACATAAGTAAGCATTCCCTCTTGTGTTTAAAAACCCTTGACTTTTGTTTACTGGTGCGGGCACTATTTGGGTTGCTTCCTAAATCTGTGTCCCTTGAATTGCAATTCTGAGACCCTAAATAAATGCTTTTGTTTTTAGCTCATCATCTTTTCTCAATTGACAAAATCTTGCTGGAAACACAAGTCCATCATAAATGTTATATCAAATTCTCCAAAATCAGACATACCATGCATTTTTAATTTCTTACTTTAAAATAGATCAGATCTTCTTTCTAGTCTATGTCATCCATTGAGCTATCGATTTCTTCAAAATGTGTAAAATATGAAGAATAATTTTTATGAGTAGCTTATCCACAACTGTTACTTTAATATTTGCCATAATACTTCCATTCTTCTTGTCCCATAGAATTTAACATATTTTTCTCTTTTCCTTTGAAATCACTTCAGACATTAAAAAATATAGCCCAAATAGTATTATATATCTATATCCATATATCTTATACCCAGATTTCCAAATATCAACATTTTACTACACTTGTTTTATTATTCTATATGTGTGTGATCCTATACAGAGGTACACATGTAGATACACATCTCTAGATAAAGACATAGATGGGTGTATGTGTGTATACATACACACATACACACATTTGAGTAGGAGGCAGACAAAAATGCCTTTTACGCCCAAATACTTTATTGTGTATTTTCTAAAAACAAGGGCATTCTTTTCCATAAACACATAGCACTTATCAAAATCAGGAAATTTACATTGATGTAATACTATTATCTAATCTACAGACTGTCAAAATTTAAATTCTCCACTAAGGTCTTTTTTGTGGTTTGGGATTCAATTCTGGACTACATGTTTTATTTAGTTGTCATGTCTCATTACTCTCCTTTAACCTGGACCTGTTCCTAAATGTTTCTTTATCTTTTATAATTTAAACAATTTTGAAGATTCCTGAGTTGTATTTTATAGACAGTTCCCCAATTTGGGTTTTCTTACACTAAAATATTGGGAGTAAAAAAATACATTTTCATTTCAAATCTCAAAATGTTTTACTGAATAGGCACTATATATTAAACTCCAAAGAAACATTTTTGTTACTGTTATGCCCAGAGAGTCTCTCATGTTAATTCCCAGTCAAACCAACCCCTAACTCCCAGAAGCAACAACTTCCAATCTTTTTCCACGACAGGTGATTTTTCCTGTAATAGAATTTCTCCTTTGACTAAAGCTTTATTTCTATCTGTACTTTCTTCCATGAGAACTAGAAAAATTTTAAGATGTTCATATGCATGTGTTATCAATTTCTTGTTTTTAATATAAGGGATGAATGTACTTTCCATCTGCTCTAATACCCTTCTTGGCTCAAGATATTCTTGTCTTTTTCTTCTTTCAGGTCAACCCTGAACACAGGTAAAGCTCAAGATGTCAGTGACTACACTTATCCCCAGGCAAAGCACTTTTATGACATGCTTCATTAAATAAAAATAGTTTCTGAAACTAGTATAAAACCTTTCATCCTTGAATCTTAAATTATTTTACAAACATTAATTCTTTCCATAAAACTTATGCAAGACACACATTATTGAATCACAGATTCATGGGGTCTTAGAGATAAATGGGACTTGAATAGATACCTAGCCCAATTTCTAGATTTTAAAGACAACAAAACGGAGGGCAAGCCAGGTGAAACAACCTGTTCAAATCAACCCTTACAATCTTGGCTTAAAGATAATAAAGCAAAAATGCCAAGTCAACATGCTTTATTTGGAAACTGTTTGGGAATTGGGCTGGGAGTAGGGGCAGATGGATCTGCGATATGATGGGTCTGGGATAGGCACCCTTTAGAACAGTTCAAGTCTAAGAGTTGATATATCAGAAGAAATTAACAATTAAGTCCATGTTCTTTCTTATAAAGCTTAGTGATAGAAAATTTGCTCAGACATGTCTCTTTATCAAATCTCTTTCCTCTAATTCTCAAATTGGCATCCGAACCTCCTCCTCTTTCTCTTCTTCCTTCCTTTACCCACACACATAAGTCATACAACATTTAAAACAGTCATGAAAGAAGAAACAAAGGAAAATCATGGAAGAATATGGAAAACAACTATTAAAAAAAAAAGTTGTGACAGTGGTTAGGACATAATGGAAACTTTTGTGTCTCTTGAGAATAAGAAACATTAATATTCCTGGAAGGATAATCTTTATTGTGCTCTTATTTCAATTTAGTAATGTGTGGGTACTGTGGTCAAGGCACTTGGATATTCCAAGAAAAACCATCCTAGTAAAAGCAGAGTGCACTGAGTGCCAGAATCACAGTGGTGATGGGTGGTGGGGGGTGATGTGAAACTGATTAATGTTGAAGATATTTGGAACAATATCCAAAGCAAGGGTTTATCTAAAGGCTGCAATGGAATTCTCTAAAATCAAATACTATCAGAATGAATAGAATATCACAAGACTTACTGCAAAAAAATATTTAAATTGTAGAGAATAATAAAATAATTTATCTTTTCTAAATTCTGGTACAGTCTTTATATATCTCTTTGTATGCCTTTATTCCAAAAGACCTAATTAACTTGGGAAAGGCTACAAAAATGAGCAGTGATTAATAAGGTAGGAATATGAAGGGTTACAAGAATATATTATGTGCACGAAAAGCCAATGGTAATAGTTTAAATAACTCAAATCGAATTCCTTCTTCTGGAAATCCTATCATGCAAGAGCTAGAATTTAGAGTAAATAAATCCAACCACTTACGATACAGAGGAGAAAACAGCCCCACAGAAATTGAGTGACTTGCTCAAGGTTGCAAGGTAATATATTCCATCTTAATTTTCTCTCTTCTGCAAAAAAACCCCAGAGTATTACAGGACCCTCATATCCAGCTACCCTTATGGGTATCTGTGAATGGAAGACAATGATCTGCACAAACCAACATGCTCACACATAACTCATTGTCATTCCAACTTTTATAAAAACTGGTAGAGTTTGTCTAGAAAATTCCCCCAGAAGTATATCATAAATTCAAAGTTCAAAAACATGCAGAGACTTTTTCCAAAATAATATTAAAAAACAACTAATTCCATATTTTTTATAAAGTCAAACTAAAAATGAAAAGTTTTCCCTTTTCGAACACAAATATGGAAAGGACTGAATGCCTACATTTTTATCAGTTAGAAGAACTCACATTTGAATATTAATATGTGACAAGTAAGTTGCCAAAACAGGAGATAGATATTCACATTTAAAAGATGATGAAAATAAAGCTCATAGAGTTCAAGTTATAATATCTGTAAATAACTGAGGTTAGGAATGAAACTCAATCTACATGACTCTAAATCTCACACTCTTTCTGCTGTACTGAATAATTCACCAATTAAAAAGCCATTAATAAGGTATAATTAATCTGATGCCCTTTAGAGCATGTGGATCTTTGAATCATTCGATTTAACAAGCATTTATTGACTCCCCTCAATAGACCAGGTGCTGTTTAAGATAAAAAATGTAATCAATTCAGTGTGTGCACTCCAGGTGCTCACATTCTAGCAAGGAAAGAGGACTCATGACAGGAATCTACTATAATAGTGAATAGAGATGGAAAGTATAGTGTCAGAGGAAAGAAAATATAACCTAAAGTTGAGAATTAATTAATGAAGATTTAAAGCTTTGTTGACTCAAAATTTAACAGCCTAAATTTCTGCAAATCCTTCAACAGGAGTAATCATTCTGAATTAACCCTGAGGCAGGAAGAAGGTGAAAGTGTCCCTTAGTGCACATTTCTGAGCACCGAGAAATGAAGAGCAGTAAGCACATAACATTAAGTGCCAGACTGGAAGCTGAGGTCCTGAACAACATCCATCAGAAGAGAGGAGCCAAGTACACAGGTCTTCCCTGACTGGAGTGACCTCATTCCATTTGAGGAAGTTAACTATGCATAATTTTTCCTCTAGTCAATATTTCCCAAAATTATGGGCAAGTACAGAAAGAAAATCCAAAAATCAAAAATTAAAATAAGTGATGTTTTGAATCAAAGAAAGCACTAAAATGGGAACAAGCCAAATTGATAGAGGAAAGTAAATGGAAATCTCTCACCTGTGAAATTGCCATCCTTATCCAAAATATGCTAGCCTTTAGAACTCTAAATTGCCACCTAGTACTGACTGAAAGATGAATTGTTTTAACAAAAACCAGCCACTCTGTTCTTCAATAAACTTGCTTTTATCCAAATAATGTCCAATAGCTATGAGGCCAGAGGAGGTTTTTAAATAATAGAAATAAAACATGCCATCAATATAAACCATGTGTGAACATTGGGATTTAAACTAAAGACTATGTGGCAAAAATGGGTCAGTGAGGTTGCTTTAGGATGATAGAAGGTGTTAATAGTCCTATCACAGTTGGTAGATACAGATTTTTTTCTTCATAAAAAAGATTTTAATGTAATTTTTTCCTCTCCAATTAAAGTACATTTTCAGCTATTTTTAGTCCTCAATTAACCTGGGGGACAAAGACTCCCTCTCTTTCACTTGAGAGGATGTTTCCTTCCTGGCAATAATGAGATGAGCCTAGTTAACGTATACGGAATTCTCACTTAACAATGCTCACTTGAGAGGGTTCTGCAAGCCCTAAGTTCCCAAGAATGTTGTACCAATTCACTCAAAGCCAGTCCAAAAGGGTGAGGGCTTTCAGGTCTGATGGGAATTTGGTGGGCATTCGTTCAGGGATCTCTCAATGAAGATGTTCTCTGCAGAGTATAAGATATTACTACAGGAGCTGAAACTCCTGCCAACTTTGTTGCTCAACCACGGCTTTTCTCAAAGATGTCTCAAATCAGTTCTTTTTCTTCCTTTCCAAGCCATGGATACAGGGCACCAATTTCTGGTACCTTTTACATATAACAACGGAAACATGTCATTTATATGAGACAAGTTAGAGGAACAGGAAGAGAATACAACTGAAGATGTGGAGAAATAAACTAGTCCAGTCTCCACCATTCGCTCAGACCTTTGGTGCAAAGAACTGCCCTTCACTGTGACAGAGGAATTATGCTGCTGGAGATAGAGCTTAAGAAACCAAGTGCAATAAAAGAAGCATCAATTTCAAGTCATGAATCAGGATGTGGAGTCATGGGACGGCTACAAGTGTCATCACAAATGACATTTGGGACTGTATGCAAATCCCTTTGCTTCACTCTCCACACCATAAAATAAAGACAAAGAGAATTCCAAGGTACTGTTTACTTAGAAAATGGCAGTTGTCTATTCTTGAGGATATATAAGGATCAGAGAGTCAATGCATCTGAACTATACAGATTTTATAATGAAAAAATCTTAACAGATTGTATTTGTTTTAACGGGAAAAACACATATGATTGAGTTACATTAATATATCACTGTTACGATCATACTGAGGTACTTTTTAAACTATGATTATGGTAATTCATGAATTCTACAAATTCTGACAATATGCAAGTATATTTCCTACAAATGACTCTGATAATGAGCTTTCTCAATATTAAAGAGAAACCAAAATGGAAGTTACAGTTTAAATACACTTTTAGAATCACACATGTAAACTGTTAAAACTGTTCTGATTTCCCTGAAATGCTAACTCTGATAATAATCCTAGCAGATATTTTTTGGAGATTCATTGGGATTTTCCATATGTTAGTCATGTCAACTGAAGCTTGTCCTTCTTCCTTTATTTCTTCCTTCCCAGACTTTATGCCTTTTATTTTTCTTGCTTTAATCCACTGGCTAAGAACTCCAATAAAATATTAAATAGAAGTAATTGGAATGTACATCACTGTGTATTTCCAAATTTAGGGGGAGATGTTTATTCTTTCACCATTAAATACCAGCTATAGGTTTTTCATAGATATTCTTATGTTAATAAGAAAATTCCATCACAGACCTATCAATATTTTTTATCATGAATTGGTGTGAATTTTGCTATATCACATACACAAAACATACCTTTTATTTCTTATTAAGAAGCTTGATAACAGAAATTGATGTTCAAATATTAAATCAACATCCAACTTCATGTAGATAGGATAAAACCAATTGACCATAATATATTACATTTAGATAATGCTAGTTTTATTTGCTAATATTTTGTTAACGATATTTTGTAAGTTCATGAGAAATATTTCTCTTAAATTTTCTTTTAAGGTATTATTTTAGTATCAGAGTTGGGCTAGACTCAAAAGATGAGGTGATGAATTTTCTCTCTTTGACTATTATCAAAAAGAATGTGCGGAAATGTTGTGGTTTTCCTTATTCAAATATTGATACCCTTTTAAGAAACTGATTCTTTCATCATTATGAAATGCCTTTCATAATCTCTGATAATCGACCTTAAACTGAGCCACCCAGGTGCCTGGAAAGACTTAACTATAGAGAACAAACTGAGGGTTGCTGTAGGGGTGGTAGGTGGGGGGATGGGTTAAATGGGTGATAGGCATTAAGAAGTGCACATGTTGTGATGAGCACTAGGTGTTACATGTAAGTGATGAGTCACTAAATTCTACTCCTGGAACCAATACTGCACTATATGTTAATTTGAATTTAAATAAAAACTTGAGGGGCGCCTGGGTGGCACAGTCGTTAAGTGTCTGCCTTCGGCTCAGGGCGTGATCCCGGAGTTCTGGGATCAAGCCCCACGTCAGGCTCTTCCGCTGGAAGCCTGCTTCTTCCTCTCCCACTCCCCCTGCTTGTGTTCCCTCTCTCGCTGGCTGTCTCTATCTCTGTCGAATAAATAAATAAAATCTTTATAAATAAATAAATAAATAAATAAACCTTGAAAAAAAAAAGATACTTATTCCAAAGAAATAAGTTTCAACTGGAACTGATACTATATATAATAAGTAACTAAGCATGAATTAAACAACATCCCCATACAACAATTTAACAGCTACACCTACAAAATTTCTAGAAACAAATTAGAAACTAGTAAAACTCTAAGTAACCATTTTTTGCTGAAAATCCTTAAGTACTAACTAAAAGAAAATAAATCAATAAATTGGACTTCATCGAAACTAAAATTTTGTTTTTTAAAAGACTAATCTAATTGTAACAATATAATCATATTTCATATAATCAAAAGGCAGGCCACAGACTGGTAGCAAGTATTTATTTTTTTAAAGATTTTATTTATTTGAGAGAGAGAGAGAGCGTGCACAGGAGCTGGGGGTGGTGGCGGTGGGGAGAGAAGCAGACTCTCCGCTGAGCAGGGAGCCCGATTTGGGTCTTGATCCCAGGACCCTGAGATCATGATCTGAGCCAAAGGCAGCTGCTTAACTGACTAAGCCACCCAGGAGCCCCATAGTAGCAAGTATTTAGAAAACATGTATCTCTCAAAAGAAATCTAATTAGAGTACATAAAGAACTCCTACAATTCAATATTAAGAAACATGTAACCAATTTTTAAAAAGCAGGCAAAATACTTGAAAGGATATTCCACTAAAAAAGATATACGGATGGAAAACAATCACACAAAAGATTTCAATGTCATCATTAGAGAAATAAAAATTAAAACCACAATAAGATAGTAAATCACACCCAAAATAATATTTAAGATTAATTAGACTGAGCATGGTAAGTTTTGGTGAGGTTGTGGAGCAAATGGACATTTTCACAGTTTGCTGTTTTGAATGTATCATACAATTACATTGGAAAACACTTTTGCAAGATTTTGTTTTGTTTTGTTTTTTGTTTTTGTTTTGAGAGAGAGAGAGAGCACACATGAGCAAGGTAGGGGCAGAAGCAGAGGGAGAGAGAGAGTCCCAAGCAGGGTCCACATTCAGCAAGGAGCCCAACTTGGGGCTCAATCTCATGACCCTGAGATCATGACCTGAGCCAAAATCAGGAGTCAAACACTTAACTGACTGAGCCACCTAGTGCCCCCCAAACACATCTTGCAGTTTCTTAAAAAGTGAAATATAATGCTACCATATGACCCATTCCACTCCTAGGTATTATTTACCCAGATAAATGTACATGCACACAGAATTTTACACAGTGCTCATTGAAGCTATACTTACAGTAGCCCCAAACTTGAAGCAACTCAAATATTCATCAACAGGTAAATGGATAAACAATACAACTTATGCATTTGGAGCATTACCTGAGCATTTAGAATAATAGTTTCTATTCTAGGTTTTAGATCTCCCCAATAATAAAAGTGATTGTGAGAAATGCCTTTGGAATATCAGTTATATTAAAAAATATACACATACATACATCTCCTGGGGAAATTCACTTTTCAAGCTAACACTTATTTACAAAGTAATTGAATAAATTAAAAAAAAAAAACCCTATATTAACCTAGAGAAGCATTTTGAGAAGGAGAAAAGAGAGGCAACCACCATGAAAAAGTAAAAAATTTTTAAAAGTGAAAACAGGATGACTCACATTGCCTAATACCTAAATGTGCACCTAATCTCACTCTTCAAAGATTCTGGAAAAAGTGTCACATAGATGTAAATACCTTTTAATGAATAACTCACAATTAACAGAAATTTTAAATATCATCAATACCAACGAGGAACCAGGGCAAAAATTATACAATTTGTTTACAGGAAGCAAAAGCTTACATTCATGCTTTACTAGGGTGAGCATTTCTCATAATCACTTTTATTATCGGGGGAATCTAAAACCTAGAATAGAAATTAGTACTTACTGATGCTCTGCTAATATTCCAATGCTCAGGTAATGCTCCAACTGCATAACTTGCATTGATTCATTTAGTATTCACAAGAGCTGGTTGTACTTTTTTTCGTTAAGAGAATAGGATACACAGAAAGCCTGAAAAATCAAGCCCAAGATTATACACCTGGTAAGGAAGGAGACTGGATTTAAACCTAAGCAGTCTGGCTCCAGAGCTTGTGCACTTAGCTGGTCTACCATGCAGTTCCTTATCACACAAAGGGTCTCACTCCTACCAAACCATTGGTCATAGCTCAGTCCTCTGGAGCAGAACAACAAAAGTGTGTTCTCCCTCAGGGCTCTTCAAATATCTGAATCTGACTCTCAGTTAATCTCCTGATTTTCTCTTTTCCAGATTTGATAGCTCCAGCTCCTCGATACTTACTCATACACCCTGGATTCCAGATCACCATTTGAAAGGTAACCTGTTCTATTAAAACAACATGCCTTGAATCTAAATCGAGGCTCCATATTTGGCTACCTTCTGCAAAACACTGAAGAACAGTTAGTTTTATTGATCTAGTAAGTGTATCCTTATAAAAGCAGTCTAAAAATCACATGTAGGTTTTGATAAGTCCTGTCTCAATGTTTGCTCCAATAGAATTTGTGGTCAATAAAACCTGGCTACTTTACTGTGGATACTGAAGGCAGACCACCACATTGATCTGGGCAACTGCTTCTTTTTTTTTTTTTTTTTTTAAGATTTTATTTATTTATTTGACAGAGAGAGACAGCCAGCGAGAGAGGGAACACAAGCAGGGGGAGTGGGAGAGGAAGAAGCAGGTTCCTAGCGGAGGGGCCCGACGCAGGGCTCGATCCCAGGACCCTGGGATCACGCCCTGAGCCAAAGGCAGACGCTAAATGACTGTAACACCCAGGTGCCCCAACTGCTTCTTTTTTTAATCTAAAAGCAATCCTTAATTTTTTTACCTGGTAAATTCCATGTTAGAATTTACTCAACATTTGAAATACAATTTTCTAAAAGCATACTAGTTTTCCTTCCCAGTTTATATCAATTCTATATTTGAATATTATTCTTTTTATACCTCCATTAATGTAACTGACAATATTATTAGAGAGGACAAAATCAAATGGCATTTTAGTAGACCCAGAGCGATAATCAATGTCTTTCCTAATATCTTTCTTATAGTATACATTTAAATATGGTGAATATTCAATTTTACGTATTTTTACATAAAGTATATGTTGAAAGTGATTTTTTGTTCATTAAAGAGCTCTATGGCTACAGTTTGTAAGGAAACCTGCATCTTCTTACAACATCTGCAATCTTACAGTAAATGGATATGCTGTTAACAAAGCACTGTCTTCTGGAAATTTTCTTTATGGAATTTTGAAATATGTTAGTTTGTATTATCACCTAATACCTCTGAATGTATTTATATTTTGGTTTTCCACTTTTAAAGTGAAACTCAAAATATTGAATTAAACTAACTACTTGGCTCAAGGGCATTTTTTTCCCTTACAATTACATTAAAGCTCTTCTTATAAAGATTACATCATACGACTTTGAATCAAGAGAGTTAAGAGAATGAATGCTTCCAGGTTTTTCTTGGATTCTGGTTTCCATCACCAAATCTCACCTTCTTCCTCCTCTCTCCTCTTAAAACTCTCTTATTTATAATTAACCAATTGATTATATAATTGTCCTAAGACCTTTTTATAACACTGTCCCAGAGCCTTCTCCAGTTTGAATAAATGTTGTTCGTGCTGCATAGATTTTCTCATCAGTATGTAACATCACTGACCAACTATGACAGAGAAAAATCAAAAGACATAAAAAGTGGGAAAAAATAAATGAGAGAGGTGGATTTTCCTGCACTAACAGGAGATCAAGTGACTGCCTAGGTATCTCCTTAGCTTTTCTTCCAGGAAATTCTCTAGCAGTTGAGATAAGCAACTGATTTTATCCAAAGACATATCTAACACACACACACATTGAGATCACCTGTTTTTGAATAGTATATATTGAATTTATCTTTAGCATGTGAAAAATAAAATATATGGGGTTTGGGGAAAAGCTGAGTGCTACAATTAATACTTAATACTCCACCATTAATCTATAATCAACCTTGAGGTTTATATATCAATGGATACAGAAGGAGACCCAAGATGAGAAATGAAAAGTTTCTCATTAATTAAGCTGGTGACTTAGGGCTCTCAAGATTCACTTTTTCTTCTTCTTTTATATTGGTTTAGGCATTTGATTTTATAGCATGTAGATGAAGCCAGTATGTTTTATTGTAACATACATTTCCTTTTTGTTTGAGACCATTATTGGTAACATTCTAAGTTTTCATGGGGAGATAAAAAATAGAAGGTTTTGATATGATCAGTCTGATAAAAAGAAGTAAAAAATAAGACAAAAAATAAATTTGTAAAGCTTAGAAAAGGAAATTAATTTTAAGTCTATATAAGATGTGCATGTGTATTTCTCTTAAATAACACTCAGATCTCTAGGACAAACTGTAGCTTCTCCCTAAAAACAATTTATAAAAACACAAGACTGGTGCATAACACAGGATTCGATACGCAGTTTTGATACCATCTAAACATAATTGACATTGCCCCTTTTACAATCTTGCAATAAAATTCTTTGAAAATCTAATCTGACTACCCACATACTGTGTTAAGATCAATAAAAGCCTAACTATTGTATGAAATAGAAATAAAAAAATATTATCCTAAATAAAACAAGCCAGAGAAAGACAATCTCATAAGCAATAGGAATCCACAAAATTAACAAAACGTCTGTGTGAGGATCCTTTGAGAACCACTGGCTTAAAGGGTCAGTATGTGAGTCTCTATGTGACATGTGAATGATTTTTAATTTTATTTGTAAACAAGGGGAACATACTTCAAAGCCAATCTTAAGTAGAGTTCTTACATGAGAAAGAGTTAAAAGGCAGAATCCCTCCCTATTGGGATTAAAGGTCCAGAAGTCCACTTTTTTGCTCCCTCACTGTGCATAGCTATCTACGTTAACAATCAATGCTGCCAAACAGTGATAGGTTGACTGGTGATGGTCTGCAAAAATGGTGGTCACTGTCTGAGATGATGTATAGAATTTGAGAGTAATCATTAGAAATTGTATAGCAATTGAAGAAAGTAATTTTATGACTGTTGCATCTATCGATAAAGTGGGAATTGAATTTTATGTCTTTTTATTTCATTTTTTCCTCCTAATTCATTTTTATTCCATTTTACAAACATGTTGGTCCATGACAGATTGGGAAAAATAAAAAGTTCATCCTTCACCCCAGATAATTGAGATGCATTCTCTTAGACAACACCTATGACTGTTTCAATAAAAAATTTCTAGATAGCTGGGAAGATACAAAACTGCTGCCCTAGTGATTTATAAAATTTACATTTTTTTTATGTTGATGGGGAAAACATACAGATGTAGCTCCATTAGGGTTAAAAGTAAATATTAGAAAAATTATAGAGGCAAAAGATGACCTCTGTTCTCCCCACCTCTTTTAGGTTCCTTGAGTGCTGAGAATTCTCCTGTTTCTGACCATGTGTCTAGAACTAGCCTTCTGTTATCCCCATTTTATGTCCTATTTAGATCTCTGCTAACTAGCAAGTTACCATATTCAATAATTAGTCTTCAATATTCACTCTCTATGTAATTGGTTGTATGTTCAGGGCTGGTGTCTCCTTATAAATAATCAGGTGATTATAGGAAATCAGCAAATGTAAAGTTACAAATGACTATGTGTTTATATTTCTACATTTTCCTTTAGAAAAAAAGAAATCTCAGCATTGTACAGTGTTTTAGCTTTACTGGGGCAACTTAGTGGGGGCTATAAACTCTTAGGAAAACTATACTGTGGAAGTGCCCTTAAATAACACCATCCTTAAATCCCCACATAAGCCTCTGTCTCTCTCCCTACATTTATGTCTAAACTTGCTTCTGCTTCTCTTTCTGTAAAAAGCATAGCTCCAGTAGTATTAGCAGATGCACTGCAAGGGATATTCTCATCTTTTCAAACGTGAGGACATTTGGAAAGATGTACTATGGTATATTACAAAAGGAAATTCCAGGATGGTAGTTACTAATGAATTGCTATTTGTAGACTGTAACACCAAGTCCTACATTATATTGGAATTTCACTGGGGAGCCAGTAACATTTTTGAGTTTGTAGACTCTGTGAAGAAACCTATGTATGTAAGAAGGAGAAAGAGAGGGAGAGAAACAGAGAGAAACAAAATGCCAGCTCCCAACATTTCAGTTTTATGTGATTTGGGGGGAGACCCACATGCCGCACTATATTCATTAAATCCCTGCGACTAAGAATTCCTTTTTTAATACTACTTAAAGGAGGAAGTTGGCCTTGAGAAAAGAATGCGATGAAAAAAGAAACTGTCATCTATTCAGAATACTTTTAAAATCAGTGAAATGTAGATACATTGTCATTAATAACATATACAAAAGACCCCCTCCACAAATTTTTGTTATTAAAGAGATTAAGTTATGATTAAAACAACTTTATAAATTGGTACTATTTAGCAGTAGCGATGTGAGATGGATATAGGGAAGTCCATGTAAGAAAAGACATGGTTTAGGAACATAGATTCTGTGCTTTTAAACTACCCTGTTGTTGTTGTTGTTGTTGTTTCAATTAAAAAGAAACACTATGATGAAATCCTTGTGCATTGATTAGCATAAGAAGGACTGGATATAGCACTCCACTTTAATAAGCGTTATTGAGAATGACACAAATAGAGCTCTAGGGAAAATGACAAGATGCATCTTAAAAGCTTGAGATTGAAAAGGAGGAACAAAAGATAGGATGATATATAATCCTCACATCTTTACTTTCTCTGTTTAAAAGGTGTATTATGATATGACTTCTGTGGATCTAGTAACCTGCTATTATACATTTTCATTCTATAAAGTGCCCCCATCACTTCTATAAGATTCAGTAAATGATAGAATTAAATCACCTCAGATTCCATAGGCCTGGGAGTCTCACATTGAAAAAGGTACAAACATCTGCTTGAAAGATTAAGTTCCACCTGAAGAGTTACCTGTGTATTCAGATATTTCAGAAATAGATTTAATATCCCTGTAATTCTGATTATTGTGTGTGTATGTTTAATATTAGATATTGATATACCAAGCTTCAACAGGGTTAGCAGTGTGCCAAAAATGGCTCTTAAAGTGAAGGGTATTAAAATGGTATCCAAGTAGACAAAGTCCCATGCATCTCCTCCCTATACTAATTTCCACAGGAAATTTTATTATTTCCTGATATACATCAGCTTGATCTCCATTATTTCATCAAAACAAGATTTAAATCATCCAGAATTAATATATGTAATTTAAACTGTTACTTAAATGACAATTACACAAAACTCAAAAGTCCTTCTTCATCGTTATACCTAAAAGCCATGCAAAAAGTAAACCTTAACAAAATAACATAAGCTACTCTTGTGAGTAGCAAGTATTTCCTAGGATCCAACCCTTCATAACTACCAACTTTTAATTTTCTCCTAATGAACCTTAATTCTTTATTTTAAACTCTTCCCTTTTAATCTTAAACTATAAAGGGTTCACCTTTATTTCCTTATATCAGAAATGTTTTAGTCTCCTTAAAAATGATCATCTCTCTTTTGATCTCTATATACTGAATTTCTCCAGAGCTTAGTGCTGTCCTACTGTCTTCCTATTTACATTCACTTTTTTATTATCTTGTCCGGTTGTATCTGTTATGCCATCTCAATGCCAATAACTCTATCATGAATATCTTCGGTAAAGATCATTCAGTGAACTTCAAATTTATACATCTAACCTCTTTGGATGTACTTTACCTTACTAGAAAATATATCAGCATCAGTATGTCCCAAAGTAAAATTCTGGTAATCCCTCCAAAACTTACCTCAGCCTCCTCTGTCTCAATTAACATCATTCTATACTTTAAGAGGCTTGACCTAACTGTTTCACTTTTATTCTCTCATACTCCCATCTAATCCAGCAGGAAATGCTGTTGAAATTAAAATAGACCCAGAATCTTCCTACTCCTTATCATTTTTACCATGAATACTCTAGTCAGTGTCACCAATATCACTTACCTTAGTAAATATAATACCTTCCTAAATAATCTAATTCTTCTTTTAACTTTCTCTAATCTATTCCTCATAGAGGAGTCACTGTGTGGCTACTTAAGTATTTTTTTAAATATAAGTTACTTAGGTCCCTGCAGTGCCTAGCTATTCCCCTCAGCTTCTTAGTCATATGAAAGAGTTCCTATGGTCTAACTTCTGTGACCTCATTTCCAACTGCCACTCACTCCACTAAGACATACTGGCTTCCTTGCCATCCCTTGACCTGACGGGAATATTACCATCATACAGTCGTGTCTTAGCTATGGCATCTATCTGGAAAATTCTCCCCTAGAAATCCACATGGCTAACTCTTTCACCTCCTTCATGTTTTTACTTTAATATCATGTTCTTGTTTAGATCTAAACTGACTAAAATTGCAACTTGTGTCATTTTATTATCTCATGTCATCACAAGAAGAAGGGTACCACAAGGCCACATAGGAGGCTGAGTTCCCTGGAGTGCACTATATATATATATATATATATATATATATATTAATTTATTTATTTATTTATTTATTTATCACCATTAAAGATATTATGGAATTGTAGAAAAGTGATCCTCTCCTAGAAAGTGAGACTTATAAATTAATTTATGAACATATTTAAAAAGTCAAGTAGTGAAGTTCCAGCTCAAGACAATGACATAATATTACCATTCCTCCTGAAGAACTGAGGACTGAACAGCTACTGAACAACCAAACACACAGAGAACAAGTGAAGAGTAAGAGACATAAAGACATACCACAGTTTAAGAGACTAACTAGCATTTACAGCCACAGATCTAGTCAGCCAGCAAAAGTCACCAAGCACACAGGATCTGCATAGGGGACAACATAGATAGGACCATTCTTTCAACTTAGGAGAAGCAGGTATATTGCCTAATCCATAGAAATAAACAAAGTCAAGCAAAATGGGGAGACAGAGGAATATGCTCCAAAAGAAAGAACAAGAAAAAAACCTCAGAAAAGAAATATATGAAACAGATAAGCAATAAGCCTGATAAAGAATTTAAAGTAATGATCATAAAGATACTTACTGAGCCTGGGAAAAGAATTGAAGAACTCAATGAGACCTTCAGGAAAGAAATAAAAATATTATAAAGAACCATCAGAGTTGAAGATTTCAGTAACTAAAATAAAAATACACTAGAGAGAATCAAGATTAGATTAGAGAATGCAGAAAAATGCATCAGTGATCTGGAAGACAGGGTAATGGAAAGCACACAAGCTAAACAACAACAAAGAGAAAAGAATTTAAAAAATGAAGATAGACTAAGAGATCTCTTAGACAACTTTGAGAGAACAAACATTTGCATTATAGGGTGGCCCAGAAGAAGACAGAAAGGTATAGAAAATTTATTTAAAGAAATAATAACTGAAACCTTACTTAGCCTAGGGAGGGAAATAGACATCCAAGTCTGAGAAACACAGAGGGTTCCAAAAAAGATTAACCCAAGGAGGTAATAAAAATGTCAAAGGTTAAAAAAAAATTGTCAGAAGTTGAAGACAAAGACAGAATCCTAAAAGCAGCAAGAAAGAAACAAAAAGTTAACTGCAAGGGAAAACCTATAAAGTTATCAGCTGATTTTTCAGTAGAAACTATGCGAGCCATAAAAGGGTGGCATGATATATTCAAAGTGGTGAAAGAGAAAAAACCTACAGCCAAGAATACTCTACCTAGCAAGGAGATCATTCAGATTTGAAGAAGAGATGAAGAGTTCCCAGGCAAACAAAAGATAGTGGACTTTATCACCATCCTTACAAAAAACTTTAAAGGGACTCCTTTAAGTAGAAAAGAAATGGCCATATACACAAGAAAAATAAGAGTAAAAAATGTAAAATATATAACATACACATAAAATATGGAGAAGGGAGTAAGAAGGGAAGAGGAGAAAAAGAAAATAATTTTTCTTTCCTTTTTTTTTAAAGAATGTGTTTTTTTTAAAGAATGTGTTTTAATTTGACCATCAAATTAATATGGACTCTATTTACTTAGGGTGTTATATATGAATGTCATGGTAACCACAAACCCACAACCTACGATAAAGAAAAGAAGGAGAAAGAAAGCCAAACAAAGTACCATAGATACTCATCAATTGCAAAGAAAGAGAGCAAGAGAAGAAACACAGAACTATGAAAACAAATTTAAAAAATCTAAGTAAGTACACACATATCAATAATTACTTTAAATATAAGTGTCTTGGGTGATCCAATGAAAAGACAAAGTGGTGGAATGGATAAATAAACAAAATCCATCTGTATACTGCCTACAAGAGACTTACCTCAGACCTAAAGACACATACAGACTGAAAGTGAAGTCATGGAAAAACATTCATCATGCAAATGGGAGAAGAAAAAAAAGAAAAAAGAAAAAAGAAAAAAAGTTCCAGAGTAGCAATACATACATCAGACAAAATACTTCATTTTTTTTTCAAGATTTTATTTATTTATTCGACAGAGAGAGAGACAGCCAGCAAGAGAGGGAACACAAGCAGGGGGAGTGGGAGAGGAAGAAGCAGGCTCATAGCCGAGGAGCCTGATGTGGGGCTCGATCCCATAACACCGGGATCACACCCTGAGCTGAAGGCAGATGCTTAACTGCTGTGCCACCCAGGCACCCCAAAATACTTCATTTTTTAAAAAGATTTTTTATCTATTTGTTTGAGAGAGCAGAGCTACAGACAGAGCATAAGTGGGGGTGGGAGGGAGGGCAGAAGGAGAGGGAGAAACAGACTCCCCACCGAGAAAAGATCCCAACACAGTGTTCCATCCCAGGACCCTGGGATCAAACCTGAGCTCAAGGCAGATGTTAATCAACTGAGCCATCCAAGTGCCCAAGATAAAAGACTTTAAAAAGAAGGTTCTAACAAGAGACAAAGAAGGGTGTTACATAATGATAAAGGGATCAATCCAACAATTGTAACTATTCACCCAACACTGGAGCATCTAAATATATAAATAAAATATCAATGGACATAATGTGATAAATTGATGGTAACATAATAATAGTAGGAGACTTTAATACTCTACTTATCAATGGATATATCATCCAGACAGAAAACCAATAAGGAAACATGTCTATGAATAACACATAAAACCAAACAGACCTAATAGATATATACAGAACATTCCATGTAAAAACAAGAGAACATACATTCTTTTCAAGTGCAAATGAAACATTGTCCAGAACGAATCACATGGAACACAAATCAGGCCATAAGACAAATCTCAATAAATTTAAGATTAAAATCATACCATATATCTTTTCTGACCACAATAGTATAAACCTAAAAATAAATCACAAGAAAAAAACTGGAAAAAAAAAACCACAAACAAGTGAAAACTAAACAAAATGATACTAAACAACAAATGGGCCAATGAAGCAATGAAAGAAAAAAGAATCCAAAAATACCTGGAGACAAATGAAAATGAAAGCTCAATGGTCCAAAATTGCTGTGATAGTGAAAGCAGTTCTGAGAGGCAAGTGTATAGCAATACAGACCTATCACAAGAAATAAGAAAAAAACCTAATCTAACTCTATGCTTAAAAGAACTAGAAAAAGAATAAACAAAGCCCAAAGTTAGAAGAAAGTAAATAATAAAGATCAGGGCAGAAATAAATAATGTAGAAACTAAAATGATAAAGAAAAAAAAATCAATGAAACCAAGAGCTGGTTCTTTGAAAAGATAAACAGAATTGACAATCCCTTAGCCACACTCAAGAAAAAGAGACAAAAGACCAAAATAAATAAAATTGGACTGACAGAGAAAAAGTAACAATTGACACCACAGAAATACAAAGGATTATAAGAGAATACTGTGATATGCCAACAAATGGACAAGCTAGGAGAAATGGATAAATTACTAGAAACATATGTTTCCTGAGCCAGGAAGAAATAGAAAATCTCAGATCTATTACAAGTAATGAAATTGAATCGGTAATGAAAAACTACCAAAAAAAAAAAAAAAATCCAGGATCAGATAGATTCACAAGTGAATTCTACTAGAGATTTAAAGAAGAGTTAATTCCTATTCTCCTCAAACTATTCCAAAAAATAGATGAAGGAAAGTTTCCAAAAGCATTCTCACAAGGCCAGCATTACCCTAATACCAAAACCAGACAAAGATACCACAAAAAATAAAACTACAGGACAATAAATCTGATGAACATAGATGTAAAATTCTTTAACAAAATATTAGCAAAGAATGTATAACAATATATTAAGATCATTCACCATCAGCAGGTGGATTTATTCCCGGGATGTAAAGATGGTTGAATATTTACAAATCAATGTCACACACCATATCAACAGAATGAAGGATAAAAACCATGAGATAATCTTAAGAGATGCAGAAGAAAACAAACATTCAACAAGATTTAACCTCCTCCATTCATGAAAAAAAAAATGATTAACAAAATGGGGTTAGAGGGAAGATACCTCAACATAGTAAAGGCCACAAATGAAAAACCACAACTAACATCATCATCAATGCTGAAGACCAAAAAAACAGAAAGATAATCTACTGAATAGGTGAATATATTTGCAAATGATACATCTAGTAAGTGGTTATTACCCAAAATGTATAAAATCTATTTAGAACTTCTACAACTCAACACCCAAAAAAAAACCAATCTGATTAAAAAATGGGCAGAGGACCCGAAGAGAAATTTTTCCAAAGACAAACAGATAGCCAACAGATATATGAAGAGGTACTCAACCTTACTAATCATCAGGAAATGCAAATCAAAACCACGATGAAATATCACCTTATACTTGTTAGAATGGCTAAAACCAAGACGACAAGAAACAACAAATGTTAGCGAGGATGTGGAGAAACAGAAACCCTCATGCACTGTTGGTGGGGATGCAAGCTGGTGCAACCACCATGGAAGACAGTATGGAGGGTCCTCAAAAAAATAAAAAATAAAAATAGAAACACCGTAAGATCCTGTAATTCCAGTACTGGGTATTTACCCAGGGAAAAACAAAAACACTAACTCAAAAAGATATATGCACCCTATGTTTATTGCAGTATTACACACAAGAGCCAAGACATGGAAGCAACCTAAATGTCCTTCAATAGATGAATGGACAAGGAAATGTGGTATATAGAAACAATGGAATATTACACAGCCATAAACAAGGATGAGCTCATGCCATTTAAAACAGCATAGTATAATACCTCTAGGTCCACCTAAGTGAAGTAAGTCAGACTGAGAAAGACAAATACTATATGATTCCACTCATAAATGAAATCTAAAACAAAACCAAAACAAACAAAAAAACCCAACAAACCAAACAAATAAACAAAAAGCAGAATCAGAACTGTAAATACAGAGAGCAAACTGATGGTTGCCAATGGGGAGGAGAAAGGGGGGTGTATAAAATGGGTGGAGGAGAGAAGGAGACACAGGTCTTCAGTTATGGAATAAGTCACAGGAATAAAAGGCACAGCATAAGAAATATAGTCAATGATGCTGTAATAGTGATGTAATGGGACAGATGGTAGTTACACTTGTGTTGAACACAGCATAATGTATAAATTTGTTGAATCACTGTGGTACACCTGAAACTAATGTGACATTTTGTGTCAACTGTCCTTGAATTAAAAAAAAAAAAAGTAGCCTGTCCTGCTGGATAGTCCCATGCATGCCAAATCACCTTCCACCTGTCATTTTTCATCATTCTTAAGTACTTAACTCTTTTTAATTTACTATAAAATTGCACTTGTTTTTCTGTTTATTCCTTACTGCCTCTCCACACACTTGAACTGATATGTAATCTGTATGAGGACAGGTATTTTCTTCTATTGTATGCATCACAAGAATGTAAACAATTTCCTAATATAAGACACTAAGAATTTTCTACTTGTTAACTTCCTTGTAGAGCTAATCATGTATTTAAGGAAGGCATTATTTGTCCCCTGCATACTTCAAGAAGGAAATCAGGCATTGTGAGAAGGGTAGCAGCAAGAGTGTATGAGACATGAACAGTAAAAATAAATGATGTCACAGTCAGACTTAATAGATCAGTTAAACAACTCTATATTTGCCTTACTCAATTTAGTAATACCTAATGAAACATTTAAGAACACATACTTCAGAGATGCCTGGGTGGCTCAGTCAATTCAGTATCTGATTCTTAGTTTCAGCTCAGGTCACGATCTCAAGGTCCTGAGATGGGGCCTGCATCAGGTTCTGTGTTCAGCATGGAGTCTGCTTGTCCCTGTCCCTCAGCTCCTCACCCTACTCCCTCATTCTCTCTCCCCCTCATAAATAAATTTTAAAAAACATTAAAAAAAAAAAGAAAACATGCTTCAGTTCCATGTTCTGGAACTGGGTTGTCTGGTTGTCTGTAATACCAAGGACTCTGCCAAAATTTCCAAGAAGTACTCAGTCTACAAAAAAAATCTTATTCACCTTCTGAATCAAACTCATGGGAAAATTTTGCATGACAACATATTTTATATACAAGCAAACATGAACTTGTTAAAAGTAGAATAGAATTTACTTTTCTAAAATCTGAAGAATTCAAAAAACAAAGAAATTTTACTCTTCCACTTCAGTCTAAACAACCAGAGCTTAGTGATACGTGGTTCAATCCTTTATGCCATTAAATGAATTAGAGAATGAGAACACCTCTTCCTGTAAGAAAATTCCTTGACTTTGATATTTTGACACATATTATAGTCAAAGAACCAGACAATTGGCATTTTTTTTAGTGTAATATAAATTTTTGATTCTTGAGGCATCCACTTCAAAGGCATCCATCTTGAATAAACGCATGGCCATCCTAACCCTAAAGTACTTTTTTTTTTTTAGAGAGAGAGCTCTGGTTGCCAGATATAACTGTCAGTTTGACCACTTGCCTTTCCTTTGTCACACTTTAATTGCTGCTCTTATGTTTTAAATTTACCAGTAAAGAATGAACCCATGAAACCCAATGCACCCCATCTTTGACCTCAATAGAGGCAGAACCTTAGGTTCACTCACTCTAACAGAGACCTTGCTGTTTGGCCCTGGGCATGGGATGTACCTTCCAGGACTTGTGAGCAATGAACCTTGTTGTTTCAAGATGCCCTGATGATTGCTGCTGAGATGTATCTTGCAATCATAATAAGAACCACCAGGGCGAGTCCAGCCACAGCATTAGCTCTGAAAGGGGACACGAGTACGGGGGCTCACCACAGTAGTATGGGCCCAAGCATTTCTAGCTGATAGCCTAACTAATGAAAGGCGGAGACTATTCCAAAACACCTATTTTCTAATGGTGAACTGTATTTTACATTTTATTATTATTATCTTTTTGAATCCAGCTTTTCAGGTATCAGTCTTTCACAGAGATATTAAAGAAATGTTTGCTATTGTCAACAATCTTTTTTTTGATAATATCAAGCTCTGGAGACTAGATTAAAATAAATGAACCTCAAAATTTTACACCTTATTGACCATAAAAAGTAGTTTATTGTTAAGGTAAAATGCCTCATATTTTCTCTAATTATGAATAGTGTCAACAAAATAAAGATGTTATTTTTACTATATGCATTATTAATCACGTATATCCAAATTAACATAAATGCATGTCTTAAGAACCCTCATTTCTCACTAAATAAGCATCAACATTAAATTTTAGAAGAATGAAATAGCTCCCTATTGATGAAGTAGATTTAATCATAAAGTAATATTGAAGCCACGCAATTAAGAAAAGCTAACTGGTGAGTTGATGGTATTGGTCCTCAAATCGTTTTACTTTTAACTCACCCCATTCTTGTAGCATATATTGAGTCATGAAACTGCCATTTGCTTCTTAGAAGCAGATCCTATGTGAAGGATTCCTAAGGATTGAGTTTAATTATGCTGGTTTCATATGTGCCACAAGAGTATCAAAATAAATTTGTGCTTTACAGCTTGATGAACCAAACTGTTCTGACAATCCTTTGCATCTTTAGTCACAGAGGGATTAGACATAAGCTGTTATCCAAATCTCATCTAGGAAATACATATCTTTTCTACAAAACTCCTCCAAACTTGTTGCACATCTTTCTGCATCCTGAGAAGTAAGACACAACTCATTCGGGCTCTGTCCTCCAGGAACTTACTTTCCAAAATGAGAAGACGAAATCAAATAAGGAGTGGTATCTTAGGAGACTTGACAAATCACTTCATTTAGATTCTTTATTGACATTTTGGATATGCTTTATATCCTTTCAGGAAAAATAAGTAAAAAAAAAGAAAAAAAGAATGGGAAGAAGAAATATTAACTTTTCTGCTTACTGAAGGAATACATATCAGGTATAGAAGAGGCTCACACTGATGCATAGCTTTTCATTTCTAAGATATGAATCACTGAGAAATTGTTCTAAAGAGATCACAAAATGAATATGAAGTCCAAATGTGTTTTATAACATCAGTAATACATTCTGAACATGTTTTTTTTTTTTTTTCATCATCATGTGATTTCTAATCAGGACAATACATAATGTTGTTTGCTGTGAACACATTGAGTATCTAAGGGTAGACCACAAATTCAAAAACTTGAGAGGAGAGGAATCCTGATCAAGGTAGCAGACTAGGAGGATCCCGTGCTCACCTCCTCCCATGGACACACTAAGGTGATAGAGAACAATTCTGTGAACTATCTGAAGACTAGCAGAACAGCTGTATCACAGCTAGAGATATAAAGAAAAAAACTATATTGAGAAGGTTGGGAAGAGCAGAAACATGGTCTAGTTAGGACCCATACCCCCAGCACAGTGACTCCCAAGCCAGAAAGATATCAGAGGCATAGAGATACTCTCTGAGAAGCAAGGGGTTCAAGAAGTGTTTTCAAAGATTGAGAGGAATCATGACGAAAGAGTCATACACTTAGAGAAACAAGTGCGTGTGGAAAGCACCTTTCACCTACCTCCCTTTTCGTGCAGACAGAAGCATTTTCAAATATGTATGTGGATTCATAAGGAAAGTGTCATCCATTTATTTCTTTCAGGGAAACCAGTCTCTACACAAAAGCCCTCAATCTAGCTTCTTGATTCACCAAAGGTTAAGGTGTTTGAAAAGTCTGTGTGGAAGCATCTTGAAAGGGCAACTTCTGAGCTTAGTGAAGCACATTTGTGTAGAAACCACGCATCCACCAAAATCCTGATCCATGGTGGGTGGGGGCATATTCAAACGTATGTGTTGAACCCCAAGGAAAATGCCATCTCCATATTCAGAAGCAAAAACTGCAGAGAACACATCGTTCAAGTAGTATCTTCCCACAGGAAGATTGAAGTGTGTTCATGAATATGCGTGGAGGATTATCAATAGCCTTACCCTTCACTAGAACAGGCACACTGCCTAGAAAACAATATTCAACCACTACTATCTTTGAAGCAGAAACAGGCGCCTTGAAACCTATGCAGGAAAGCAGACGGAAAGGGCCGTATACCTAAAGAAATGAAACATGCCATCCTGGAAAGCATCCATCAACCAACACTTTGTTTCAAGGACATAGGTGCAGATTAAAAGTCTGTGTGGGGGCCACCTGGGTGGCTCAACTGGTTAAGCCACTGCCTTCGGCTCAGGTCATGATTCCAGGTACCTGGGATCGAGTCCCGTGATGGGGTCCTTGCTCAGTGGGGAACCTGCTTCTCCCTCTCCCTCTGCCTGATATTTTGCCTACTTGTGCTCGCTTTTCTCTCTTTCTCTGTCAAATAAATTAAAAAAAAAAATCTTAAAAAAAAAAAGACCCACATAGGGCATCCCCCACATTGAAAACCTGCACTGGGAAAACAGGTCCCCATAATGTCTGGCTTTGAAAATCAATGAGGCCTAACGGGGAGCTTTGTATATTGTATGTCAACTGTACTTTAATTAAAACAAAAAAACAAAAACAAAAAAAAAACTCGAGAGGAAATCACTATGGGTTCCTGAAGGAAAAGATACTCTCTATTTTGCTCAACTTAAAGAAAAGACCATGGACTTGCTCTTCTAATATGTAGCATGCATACATACAATTTAAGGATGTTGAGACTTTTTCTGCCCTTATCGCCCTAGAAATGCAAATTTCCCCGTATTTTTCCAAAGATCAGAACTGAGAAGGTTGTTTTAGGCATAGCTGGACGCAAATGAGAGGACATGGGGTCAATGAAATAGGGTTAAAATACATAGGATTTTAATTCAGGAAGATAAAACAGGTGAGTTGGGGAAAAATAGCAGAACAAGAGAGTATATGAAGAATGAGAGAAAAATTGCCAGAGGCTTTTATCTGGAAGTGCAAATGTAGATGCAGGGCTGAAACTCAAGAACCAGAGATATTCTAATGCTGCTCCATCATTTAGACACTCATCAAATCCTAACAAAAGAAGGTCAGACAACTAATCTAGTGTCATTTGCTCGTTTGGAACCACCAGCTATTTAGAATCTATAAATCATGAAGAAAATTAACACCATTTACAGGACTTCAAATTCTGTAGATAATATTTCTGAAAATTGAAGTACAGATGTTAGACTTTCATTCAAAATAATTTTCTTCCAGTTTACATAAAAAGGCAGATATTTTACCCATCACAAATCTTATTATGGAGACTTGCCCCACGCTGTAAACTTCTCTCAGATGCCAAAGAGAAGACTTATGGCAGACACTGTGGTGTTCATCAAACATTCCATCTGGTTTCCCATGTTTATCTCCTCATTAGGTGGGGTGACAAAACTAGTTCTGACATGGGCTGTGGAAGTGTTCTGTGTCACTTCGATTGCAAAGCATATATGACCTAGAATGTCACTCTTTTTGTCTCCTGCTGTATCAGCCACACTACTGATATTCCAAATACTGGACTCTTCATCACACTAGGTTCCTTAGTGCTTGTACTACTAGAGTCTAACACACAACCCTCATTGCACACATACACAAGCACATGTATACATCAACTTTATCTGACATATAGCATGAGCAGAAAACAAGTGTTGTATTAACCCACTGAGATCTAAGGTTGTTTGCTACCAAAGTATAATCTTGTTACTGTAATATATTTTCTAAGACCATATTAATGTTATACAATAAACCTCTATTGATTGCTGGCCCAGAGCAAAAACTCAAGAGTTGTTTCCCAGGTACATCCCACAATTAAATACTAATTAGATCATTCCACAATCTTAGGGCTTTTTTTGGTTGATGAGATAAATGTTAGTATTAGTGAAAACTATGAAATAATTGCTTATTGCTTATTTTACTATTAAATGAATTTCTTCAGAAGTAATTTTTTACTGATTGCCATAGAAGGATATGTTACTCAGCATTCCCATGGATGATGGTTATGGAAGAAACATGATGGGTAGAGAAAGCAATTCAAACCCATATCAAGAAAAAAAGCATTTGCTATATTGATATTTCAATACCATATTCGGGGGTTGTATTGATTTGCTGTAATGTGGAAACCACATTTAAAACTACAACTTCAAATAGAGTCACTGTGCCATGCAATTCATGACAATCTACTGTCATTTCTGACACTTGACATCTTTTACTGATGACTTTGATATTTAGTTCATAGTCTCTTATCACAAGTACTGTCATCATCCTCAGACAGTCCTCTAACCATCCATCCTTTCAAGTGTTTATACCCTCAGCTTTCCCCAACCAACAGCCTTACTCTGTTTCAGCCACATGTAAATTGGCACCATCCAGAAATGTTAAATTCAAACAGCAACAATTCTTGACACAATGCATTTTCTTTCTTGTTATTTCTATGAATATAGTCTTTTAAAAAAGATTTTATTTATTTGAGAGTGAGAGAGAGAGAGAGAGCACACGCAGGTGCACAAGCAAGGAGAAGCAGGCTCCCCGCTGAGCAGGGAGCCCAATGCAGGACTCGATCCCAGGACCCTGAGATCATGATCGGAGCTGAAGGCAGAGGCTTAACCAACTGAGCCATCCAGGCACCCTGTGAAGATAGTCTTTTACATTAGTGAGTCTCTGGTCCCTACTTTCTCATTACATGTAAGTCTCACTTTACCTATCACTTTTTCCTTATCTATCTAGTTTCTTTCCAATATCTTTATTTCTTTTGCGTCAGAAAACAAAATAAAATGAAACAAAACAGACTCATCCATGGAACAATATAATCAGCTGGTTTATTTCCTCTTACAGCTGGGAAATGAGATGCTACTAAAGAAAATTACAAAACAAATACGTAGAGATGTGCCTATAAGATTCACAGTCTACAAATGAGTCTGGGTATTTAATGGAACCTAGACATTTTTCAATGAGTTTCAAGTAATTTATTTCTCTTTCCACTAGTGATTATTTTAAACTGCTTTTATTCTCAAAGTCCTGAAAAGAAAATCGCCACTCTTCTTAGCAATTTCCCACTCTCCTTCATATACATGCAATTTGATTTAAACACCTTCAAATTTCTCCCACCATAGAGGTTTTTACGCTCAATAAGAGATCATTTCAAAAAAGCAAGGATATCTAAACTCTTGCTGAGAGGCACTGATAAGAGCTAATTATAACTCGAATATCTCATTTGAGGCAGTTTGATTGACAGTTTCTTCTTTGTATTTCAGTAGCAACATAAAACAAATTAAGTATAATTTTTATGCAAAGATATTCCCTGTAAGAATTTTCAAAAGTTCTATATGTTTTTTATTGCAGTAGGTGAAATATTTGGTGTCTGGTTCTCATTGTGTCTGGTTAAATAAGCACAGATTTTTCTCTACCATAAAAGAGAAAAATATAATGATTGATGAATACAAGTTTTTGGAACAAGAGAGGGAGATTTTTATTGTTTTCCAGAACACTAGTGAGGTACACTATTTGCAGTGCAGTGACAGTATGGTGGTTCAAGGTGGATAATTTGAACTGCAATCCTGGTTTCACTTAAATATCTTTGACATGGTTTACTTTACATCCCTGAACTTTAGTATCATCATCTTTTTTTTTTTTAAGTATCCAATGACACATTCTTCACAAGATTGTCCTTAAAGATTAAACAGACTTAAATGTGCAAAGCACATAGTTGGTGTTCCCTATGTGAAAGATTTTTGGTTCTCGGTTTTTGGTTTTTAAGTGCAGGGAAAGGTTGAAGTAACAAAGTTGAAATTAATTAGAACATCTTATCTTGGGCCAAGATCTCAATTGCAAATCTGACTACCTAAAACATAAGCTTTCAAGAAAATTAAGGCAGATCCAACAACATGCTTTACTAACACTCCCATCTTCTATCAGCTGAGTGATAACAAAAGTCTACAGTAAGAGTCCTAATGTTTAACCCTTAGATAATATTTGACACTAGTTAAATTGCACCAAAAACCATAAGATGCCTGGAATAAACCTAACCAAAGACATAAAGAATCGGTACTCTGAAAACTATAGAACACTTATTAAAGACATTGAGGAAGACACAAAGAAATGGAAAAACATTCCATGCTCATGGATTGGAAGAAAAAATATCGTTAAAATGCCGTTGCTACCCAGAGCAATCTACACATTCAGTGCAATTCCCATCAAAATACTATCAACTTTTTTCACAGAGTTGGAAAAAACAATCCTAAAATTTATCTGGAACCAGAAAAGACCTGGAAAGCCAAAGCTGGTAGCATCTCAATTCTGGACTTGAAACTATATTACAAAGCTGTAATCATCAAGACAGTATGGTACTGGCACAAAAACAGACACCTAGATAAATGAAACAGAATAGAGAACCCAGAAATGGACCCTTAACTCTATGGCCAACTAATCTTTGACAAAGCAGGAAAAAATACCCAATGGAAAAAAGAGTCTCTTCAAAATAGTGTTGGGAAAGTTGGACAGCCACATGTAGAAGAATGAAACTAGACCTTTTTCCAATAGCATACACAAAGATAAACTCAAAATGGATGAAAGACCTAAATGCAAAACAGAAATCCATCAAAATCCTAGAGGAGAACATAGGCAACAACCTCTTCAACCTCAGCTACAGCAACTTCTTGCTAGACAGGTCTCCAAAGGCAAGAGGAGCAAAAGCAAAAATGAAATATTGAGACTTCATCAAGATAAAAAGCTTTTGCACAGCAAGGGAAACCATCAACAAAACTAAAAGGCAACCTATGGAATTGGAGAAGATATTTGCATATGACATATCAGATAAAGGGCTAGCATTCAAGATCTATAAACAACTTATCAAACTCAATACCCAAAATACAAATAAACCAGTCAATAAATGGGCAGAAGGTATGAACAGACATTTCTCCAAAGAAGACCAACAGACACATGGAGAAATGTTCAACATCACTCGGCATCAGGGAAATACAGATCAAAACCACAATGAGATACCACCTCACACAAGACAGAATGGCTATAATTAGCAAGTCAGGAAACAACAAATGTTGAGGATGCGAAGAAAGGGGAACCCTCTTACACTGTTGTTGGGAATGCAAGCTGGTATAGCCACTCTGGAAAAGCAGCATGGAATTTCCTCAAAAAGTTAAAAATAGAGTTACCCTATGACGGAGCGATTAATTGCACTACTAGGTATTTACCCAAAGGATACAAATATAGTGATCTGAAGGGGCACCTGCACCTCAATGTTCATAGCAACAATGTCCACAGTAGCTAAACCATGGAAAGAACCCAGATGTCTATTGACAGATGAATGGATAAAAGAATAGGCTGTGTGTGTGTGTGTGTGTGTATGTGTGTGTGTGTATACACACAGACAGACACACAGACAGACAGACACACACACAAACACACAAACACACACACACACACTGGAATATTACTCAGCCATCAAAAAGAGAAATCTTTCGAATTGCAACAATGTGGATGGAACTAGACAGTATTATGCGAAGCAAAATAAGTCAATCAGAGACAGTTATGATTTCCCTCGCATGTAGAATTTAAGAAACAAAACAGAGAATCAGAGGGGAAGGGAGGGAAAAATAAAATAAGATGAAATCAAAGAGGGAGACAAACCATAAGAGACTCTTAAGTATAGGAAAAAAAACCTGAGGATTGCCTGGGGGGGGGGATGGGGAGATGGGATAACAGGATGATGGGCATTAAGGAGGGCATGCGATGTAATGCACTGGGTATTATAAAAGACTGATGAATCAGTGAACACTACCTCAGAAACTAGTAATATACTATATGTTAATTAATTGAATTTAAATTAAAAAATTAAAAAATCATATGGACGAGTGCTAAAATAGAATTATTCTATGCATATTCAGATTGAAGCAATAATATTTATTAGAGAAAATTTATAAATTGTGGCCAAGCATAAAGATGAATATTTAAGTCACATATAAACCCTCTACCTAGTAATAATCACAGCTAACAATTGCTCTAGATTTTTAATGGGATTTAAAAAATATATTTAGTGGGTATTCTTTTAACATCTACATGTCATTCCACTATTAGAATATACCACAACTGACCAAAATACTGTATGTGAGCATTCTATTTTTTTTTATTGTTTGTGACACAAATATTAAAACAATGAAGTAATTTTTGCTGATCTTTGACAATTTAGATACAAAATTATTGAGTCAAAAGTTTGAATATTTTTTGCACCTTTTGCCAAATTGCAGCGCCTTGTAAATGAAGTGAACTGGAGAGCAAGATTTCATTCAGGAAAAGGAAGTAAAGCAAGAGAACAGGGATCTTAAAACTTTAAAGAATAGGTTGAAATGTAGTCGACAACAGGACAGACTAGGAGAAACCTGAGGAAATACTCTAGAGTGCGGAGGGGCGGCCTGCTGTGTTCAAGGACCAAATCACAAGCCTTGTCACAGTCAAGCAACTGTATTTGATGGATTTTGTTCATTACTTGTCTTCCATTGAGAAATTTTCCATCTTTCTATACACAAATATACATCGTCCTTCTATTAATCTTTCTTATGTGAGAAAAGTAAAATATGCTTAATGGATGGTTCTAATGATCTGTTTAATAAAAGCCACCACACTGTTAAAAGAGCATACACAACATGAAACAAGTAACCTGTGTGCTCATTCTGATACTGACGAGGACAAAGTGTCTTCCTTTGTTCTCATCCATCAGAGTTTCTGGATTATCAAATATCAATTCCTCTGGGGAACTTTATCTTACTTTCTAGGAAAAGATCTTTCCTCTGTACACTTAAAGCAAGATTTGTATACTATGGTTGTACTTTTGCATTCTATTTTCCTAATTTGCTTTTACCTCAAATTAATTATTGAGATAAATAATTGAAATACTGTAATACACAGGCTCTCTCCTTTATTAAAGAAAACAGCTTGCATGTTTCCTCTCCAGTTTCCCCGATTCAATTTCCCACCAGCTAGATGATGATCCTTCTATGCATGAGCTTTTCTTATCTCAGCATCCAGTTCTATACTCAGCACATACAGAGAAAATGCTCAGAATTCCTCGAATGAATAGATAAAAGGATAATGCAATGAAACAATCACAATTTTCAAGCACAGAGTTTTACTGAAGTAAGTAATGGGCCATGCAAAGTGGAACGACTGCACCAATTGCCCTGAATCACAGTTCTCTTTTACTACTAAGATTCTCTGGTTCACAAATGCGTCTGATCATGGGGCAGAATCCTAGTGTGCTCTACAAATGACATCCTTGATCATACATTCCTTAATGTGGATGAGATTAGATACAGTATTAAATTTGGAAAATACCAAGCATATTGAATGTGAAGATCGCTGAATCTGAAAAATTCTGTAAGATTCCTAAAGGTCTGAGTTTAAAGAACTATTTATCAAATATTGTCTCCCAGTGAGTGCTGACAATGTTTACCCTTATACATGAATAGCAAGAGAGTATCTTCATCCAGCCTGTTTTTAGAGGATGTCACCCTCTGCCTTGATGTCAACTGTTGCTAGAGCAGGTAAGACTGTGGTTATGCTCCTAGAGGTAAGTGCTGTTTGGGTTGTATGCAAGTTGCCAAATTAATTCTATTTTGTAGGATTCGATGTTTTTTTCCAACTGGGTATTTATTACTGCTTGCAGCTATTGGCTTGCAAAACAGGAAAATAGGAAAAAATATACCAGGTGATTTATATTTTACACATGAGTAGGAGACTGGTAATAATATAGGCATAAAGTTAATAAACAAATATTCTAATCATTTAAAAAAATATATATATATCTATATATATATATTTTTTTACTTTAGGTTAATTATCTAACCTAACTGGAACTCAGACTCATGCTAAGATGAAGGTTGGTTAGAGTATTCCTTTCATTTCTAAAATGCTATTTTTATATATAGAAATGGCAGACTTTGTCCAAACCTAGCCCTGAACTCTAATAAACAACATTTCTATTATCTAACAGAAAGCTAGAATGGACAAGAAAAAATGTCAAAGCAGCCAATTCATATGATGAAATCTATTCCATTATGAAAAACAGAAGCCTCTGGTTTGTTTTGAAGTAATTTTGGAAGTACAACAAACTATTGTGACTAGGAAATTATCTCTACCAAAATCTGTCCCTTTTGAACTGCTATTCTGTATTTAATTTTATCTGAATTTTATTTTCTGTAGCTGGTAATAAGACAACAAATGGTCAAGGATCTTCTGTTTTCTTATCAGCACTATATAGTTCACAAAACAAAACAATGGAGAAGCCAAAGTCCAGGTTCTTGCTTGCTACATAGTCACTAAACATGCATTCAACATTAGACTGCAGCTGGATACACTTTGCTTAGTTAACACTGATTTAAAGTTTTTGGTTATGAATACCATTAGGCAGACAAGAAGTCTCTAATGTCCATTCCCATGTTATTTCTTCAGCTGCATGCAAGTGTTTTGCTCTTCTTTATTATTTGTCTGGTTTCCAAAAGTATTTACCACTGGGACCCCTGATTTGGGGATTGGATGTGCTTACTGTTTACTTGTTTGGATTAGATTTGCTTGTTATTCTTTACTTGTAATTGTCTTGACTGAAATTTTCTGCCATCTTACAGGGCAGTAAAATATCTGGCCTAAGATTCAAGCAAACTAAATTAAGGGAAGCCAGCTCTTTCTGTGTATGGTATCACATACCAAGGTGAGGTGTGAACTGTGGAAAAAACAGGTGCAGAGTTCTGTACTTTGAAAATGACCCAGTAGTGTAGAGAAAATATAAAACCATTTTCTGCCATCCCAATATAAAAATTAAAAAGACTTAAAACCTAAAACCATTTAACCTCAACATAGATTGGTAGAGGGTTCCAACTATGTAGGAATCACCATGCAAAGTATAAAGGAAAAATATCCACTGATAGGGTAAAATTTCAAACATTAACAGTGTGATGTGTTATCCATTTAGTTCTTTCTTAGTCTTTAGTTCTTTCATGGTCAAGCATATGAGGGCAGAAAAAATGTAGAATAGATAAGCATGTCTGTGAAACACTACATCTTTTCCTGCTACTATCTTCAATAGATTTATAAGTTCATCACATAATGAAAATTTGAATTGTGGAAACTGGAGAGGAAACATATGCAAGCTGTTTTCTTTAATAAAGGAGAGAACTTGTGTATTACCATATTTCAAGCATATCTTAAGAAATACAGGATTAACTTTAGATCACCTTGAAAGCAATACAATTATCTGCATTTTCTTGAGTTAGATGGCCTCTTTTCCCATGGTATTCATAAGGGATTGCCATTCACCAAACGGTAGCTGAATCTGAGGCAATGAGATGGCCAAATGAGAGCAAGTACAGCTCAAGAGAGCCACCTGCTGCTGGAGGGATATCCAGGGCAGAGAAAACTGTGTGGTACAAAATTACCATCAATGTTATGTTTGTGTCAAAAACACTGCTGTGGCTGTGTTAAGAAAAGATAGTCAATAAAACAAGAAAAATCAGTGAGGTTTTAAACTCTTTAGGCTACTCCTGACTTAGAATTTTTTGAGGGACTTATCAAAAATATTGATTATTAAGAAATGTGTGAAATGGTCCTAAATCCTATATTTAGGTTCTGGACTCTTTTCATATTATAGAAATTTCCTGTGGTGGTCATTGTAAAAAGAAAATACAAAAACAGATAGTGTAACGTATACCTCACAATGAAGGCTTTGAAGGTTTAACCAGTAGAATGGCAGTGGCAGGCGGAACTTGGAATGAGGATCCCTTTTGGCATTATGGATTTTATGTGTGGCCAATGGGTATTTGGAGAGTGTTCTAGATTGCAAATCCATGATCTCATGTTGTTTTCATAACTATCATTTAATTCTCTTTTTATAGTTGAAAAATCTGAAGCGCACAAAGGTGAATTAAGTTATTGAGGTCATATTGCTACTTAGGGCCACAGAATCACTGGGACTGGGATTCCTGATGTTTTCTGCATTGTGCGTTAATACAATACCACTAAGCCTACCATATTCTTCTTAGTTAACTATCGACTAACCACTTCTGTAGGACCTGTAGGATTATGGGTGAAGTGATGTTGAGAAATGCCAAGAGGGAGGAAGCCTCAAGCCCTGTCGAGTCAAAGATCCTAGATGTGAGTTATGCAAAGCTGAACTCAAATTCCAGATTTACTTTCAGACTTACTGACTATAAGACTTTCATCAAGGGACTTAAACTTTGTGAACTTGTGTTTTCTAAAATGTAGAATAAAGAAATGACATCTACCTACACATTTTAAATATTTCATAAACACAGTTTAAAATGCTTTGCTCAAGTGGCTCATACATATTAGTAGTAATAAATAGCTATAACGTCAGATTTTGAAAAATGAGAAGCACAAAAAGGTACACTTGATTCTACTGACATTCGATATGCAAGTACTAATATCTGGAATTACTTATACTATATATTTCTCCCTGCTTAGAAATATAGACTCTCCGGATCAGAAGGCACAATAAAACTTAATTCAAACATCCTTTGCTGTCATTTCATTATTAGCACTTGGGGCTTAGGATTTCTCCTGTGATTTAACATTTTCCGCTATAGTACCTGTATTGCCTTTCAACAGTAACTTTTCATTTATTTATTCCACAGATGAAGTAGTGAACAAATCAGAAAGAAAAATCAAGTTTATTGGCAGATAGCACTCACTCTAATAGTAACTACACATCAGGCCCATGTCCTTGAACATCCTGAAACACAACCTACCAGTAATATGAGGATTACATGCCTGTTGAAAATACTCATCACATCAATATTGTTACTGTTACGCATATTTAATATCATTATCTGATATTATAGGTATAATTGCAACTTTTATGGGGAAATACGCATGAGATTAAGATTTTATAATCTTCAGAAACAAAACTAATATATAGGGAAATATATAACAATATATAGGGAAAAATTGTTCAAATGACTTTGAGATTCCAACTTATTTTGTAAAATCATTTTCTGAAGGTTTCTGAAATATTCAACCCTTGATGTAGTGGTGTCCTTTAACCCTTGATTGATTTTCTTGCTTTAATATATGTTCCTAACAATACATGCATAAATATAGAATCACCTTTTTTAGTTTTGCTCTCTTGTTGAAATTATTCTTTATAATACATTTTACATTTCAGTGTTCACCATTGAATAGTGTGAAAAGTTTTATTAAATGTGAGGGAATTTTAACTATAAGATTAGTAAAGAATACTAGGGGAGCAGATATACTTAAAAGACCTGTGTTCAGGAAAAAAAAATAATTTGCAATTAAAATGAAATTGGATAAAATGGATTTACAAACCATGCATTACATTTTTAAAAAAGTTCTAAACTGTATTTCTATTATTACCAAACATGTCCTTTAAGTATATTAAGGAACATTATACCCAATGTCACAAATGGTTTATTTCGGAGTAAAGGCACTGGGAGAGAAGACTACTGATCTTCCCACTACATTGTTTGCTATTAGCTACTATTTATCAGTATATATTTTAATTTGGAAGTGGTGATGATGGTGGTAGGGGTGGTGGTAGATGTCTTGTCTGCTCAATTCTGCCTTTCAGTTTGGGCTTTATGTCTTGTGCAAAATAAAATATCCTTACTTATAAAATAAAGAACATGATTGAATTAGTTCAAGTCAGATATCTGCTTCTGGAGCCTGATGGTCCTGTCTCTTTGAACAAGATGGGGGAAGATCAATTGTGTAGAAAAGATGATAGCTACTGTCTTTCCAACCTTATGGATTTATGAATATATACCAAAATCATAAATGAGAAAAAAACTTTAAATATTACAACTTTAGGAGCTCCTAGGTGGCTTAGTCATTAAGCTCTGCCTTCGGCTCAGGGCTTGATCCCAGCGTTCTGGGATCGAGCCCCACATCAGGCTCCTCCTCTGGGAGCCTGCTTCTTCCTCTCCCACTCCCCCTGCTTGTGTTCCCTCTCTGCTGGCTGTCTCTGTCTCTCTCTGTCAAATAAATAAATAAATAAATAAATAAATAAATAAATAAATAAATAGATAGATAGATAGATAGAATCTTTAAAAAAAAGTTACAATTTTATATGAAGAGGTCAGTATGATCTCATTCCCTCTCTCAATTTCCTTATAAGTATAATAAATACTTCCCTTAGAGTATCTTTGCATAGTAATGATACTAGGTGCATAGAAAAGAAAAATAAGATTAAAAAGTCTAGTTTTATACACAAATTTTTATGGTGTTATTTCTCTTACAGCACTTAAGAAATTATATATCCATCCTTTTCTCACAACTCTTCAGAAAGAAGACACCATCAGCTAAAGCACTCAAGGCAATATTGTAAAGACACAGTTTCTCTTTGATACCATTGTTTTTTTCTTATTTTTGCTTTGTTTGCTCCCATAAACCTCACTGTACACAATACACACACTTTTACTATTTCAGGTAACCTAATGTTGTCTAATTTTCCCCATTTTTATTCTTGGCTATAGTAAAGCAGTAGTATATACGCACATACATATGTAATTTAATTTCAGATTACAACCTAGAACGAGGTAATCATAAGTTAATAGCTATTCTTCTCAAACTATTCCAAAAAATAGAAGTGGAAGGAAAACTTCCAAATTCATTCTAGGAGGCCAGCATTACCCTGATACTAAAACCAGTTAAAAGACTCCATCAAAAAAGAGAACAGGCCAATATCCTTGACGAACATGGATGCAAAATTCTCAGTAAAATACTAGCAAACCAAATCCAACAGTACATTAAGAGAATCATTGAACACGATCAAGGTGGATTTATTCCTGAGCTGCAAGGGCCGTTCAATATTTGCAAATCAATCAACATGATACACCACATTAATAAAAGAAAGGATAAGAGCCACATGATCCTTTCAATGGATCCTTCTAACCTGATTTTTTAAATTGCAACTTGTCAATATTGCAGACCAAATGTACTGTGAATTATGTTTTGTTTCTAGCAAATTATTTTAAAGGTTAAATTGTTCTAACTGAAATTTCCAACTGAAAAATTTGAAAACTTAAAGTAGCACTTTGGACGGAGAGGCTTAACAATGGAGGAGTACACATTTATGATATATGGATATTTATTTCCATTCTATTGTCTCTTATGCTACCAATGACATTTTACTTGTGAGGAATAAAGTGGTAAGCTAAAGAAAAAAGAATATAAAAAAAAAAACAACTTTACAGGATGTTGCAACAAAGTAAATATTATCTAGAAAGCACCCATAAAAAAGAAGTCCATAAATCCTCTGAAACACCCTCAGAAGGTGAAAAAGATAAAAGGAGAAGAGGATAGAGAAAGACAAATACCATAGGATTTCACTCATATGTGGAATTTAAGAAACAACACAAATGAGCAAAGGGGAAAAAAAAGAGAGAGAGGGGCAAACCAAGAACAGACTCTTAACTATAGAGAACAGCTGATGGTTATCAGAAGTGGGGTGGGTGGGGATGTGTGAAATAGGAGATGGGGATTAAGATGTGCTCTTGTGATGAGCACTGGGTGATGTATGGAAGTGTTGAATCACTATGTTGTACACCTGAAACGAATACTATGCTGTATGTTAACTAACTGGAATTTAAATAAAAACTTAAAAAAGAGCATAGTGGATTGAGAGAAGACAACATGTAACAACTTTGCAAAAGTAGCATATATGGTGATCATAAGAAAAACTTTAATCTGTTGAATAGATAAGACATTTTACTTCAAAAGTAAACATTATATAGAAAGGCATATATGGAAAAAAAAAGTCTTAAATACTACCATTTCCCTTTGTCTGCACCCACCAACCACCTACATGTGACCATTTCTCAATAACTTAAAAATATTTTCTTTGCAAATTTTGTGTGCCATTTAATTCACCCTCTTCAAGTGTGCAATTCAAGCTTTTAGTAAATTTACCAAGATGTGCAATCATGACTATAATCAGTTTGAGAACATTTCGTCATTCCTATAGAATTCCTCAGGCACATTTCTGTTCATTTCCATTCTCCTGACCACCTCAAGCTACCCTAATCTACTTTTTGTCTCTATACCTTTGCCTTTTCTGAATATTTTATAAAAATTGAATCATACAATATGCAGTCTCTTATGCATGGCTTCTCTAAACATGTTTACGAGGTTTATTCATGTTGCAATATGCACCTGTAGTCACTCCTTTTATTACTAAATAGTATTCCATTGTATGCATAATATCCCACTTTTTTTATGCATTCACCAGGTGATAGACACTTAGATTTTGACCAATTTTGGGTCATTTTGAATAATACTGCCATGAACATCCACATACAAGTTTTTATGTGGATATATGTTTTTTTATTTCTCTTGAGTAGATACTTAAGAGGGGAAAAGCTCTATCATATGGTGAATTTATGGTTAATATTCTGAGGGACTGCCAAAATATTTTGTAAAGTGACTGCAGCACCTTATAGTCCCACCTACAACGTATGAGGATTTCCATTTCTCCTTATCCTTCCCAACATTTGTTATGTTACTTATCCTTTAAATTATTTTTATATTCATTCTAGTGGGTATGGAATCGTATCTCATTGTAATTTTAATTTCCCTAATGATTAATGATGCTGAAAAACTCTTCATGTGATTAATACCCATTTGCATAACTTCTCTGGTGGAAAGTTATTAGAATCTTTTGCTTAATTGTTAATTGGGTTGTTTCTTATTATTGAAGCATACATTTTCTTTGTATCCTTTGGATATAAGTATTTCATGGACTTGTCTTTTGCAAATATTTTCTCCCAATCTGTTGTCTTTTCATTTCCTTAATGGTGTTTTTGAAAGTTCAAGGGTTCTGAATTTTGATAAGGTCAGTTATTTTATTTTTTTTGTAAACACAGCTTTTTGTGTCATATCTAAGAAATATTTGCCTGATCTAAGGTCTCCAAGATTTTCTCTTATGTTTTTCTTGAAAAATTTTTTACTGTTTTAACTCTACATGAAGTGACTATTTTTATTAGTTTCTTTTTTATTCTTCTATGGAATTTCTTTTTTACCCTTCAATGTGTACACATGCACACACTTGCATACATATGAACACACACAGGGTCTGTAAACTTGTATAAGTATATATATATATTTTTGCTAGTTTATCACTGAAATTTACTATTATGTTATAAATGAAGGTAACAAACTACAGTGGTACTAGCAGTTCCTATGAATTTGTTACCAGTAGAGGTCAGAGATATTTTTATATCACATTATATTTGTTGCATCTAACTCATAACACTTTTACATTTTAATACTCAAATTAAAATATTTATTGCTAAATCTTATATAATATGCTAATAAAGAAAAACTAATATTTTTAAATTACATTTTAACAGATTTTATTTCCTTAGTAATCCTATGTATTTTACATTATGAATAAATTTATAACATTTTCTAAAATGGAGTCAGTGGCTTTATCCAATCGTAAAAAGGGTCTATAGCAAGCACAGAAGTTTAAATCTTTCTTTTTTTTAAAAGATTTTATATTTTTGAGAGAGAGCATGCACTAGTTGGGGGAAGGTCAGAGGGAGAGGGAGAGAAAGCAGACTCCCTGCTCAGTGGGGAGCTGACTGGAGGCTCAATCCCAAGACCCTGAGATCATGATCTGAGTGGAAGTCAGATGCTCAACTGACTGAGCCACCCAGGTGCCCCGAAGATCTTCTATAAAGCTATCTTTTAAAGATATTTTCTGCTATTTTCTTTTGTTGAAATGTTTCAGTTTCCTGGATGATCAATAACATTGATATATAGAAGGGAGTGAAGGATTTTAGCAGAAAAATATAAATTTTTTAGTCAAAACTGCCGCTGGCTTTTATTGGTGTAGTAAAGTTCAACTTCTTTCATTTGAATACTCTTTTTGAAGGTAGGAAGGAGTTAGTGTGTGTTCTGATTTTATGGGTTTTTTTTGTTTGTTTCTACAGAATATTTAATGTCTTCTATTTCTTTCATTTGCTTATCTTAGTAGTCTGAACGGACACCACCTCTTTTCCAGCTGCTGCTTTTCTCTCCCTAAAGGAGACATTCCTGAGGCTGCTACCTCTGATCCTATGCATTTCCAATCCCCCTTTTTATTCAGTAGCAGCCAGCGCTTTGATCTACCAGGTACCAGGCCTTTGGGGTGATTTTTTGTTAACTATTCCCAGGATACATCCTCACCTGTACTTTAAGAGGTACAATTTCTGTTGATTCTCTGTGATGGTTTGGGATTTACTAGATTTGTATAATAACTCTCCCTGAATTTTGTATAAAACCAGACAAGATAACCAGATGTATGATTGAGAAGTCGTACCTGAATAAAAACTTACAAGGAGGCAATATAAACAGCCCAGTGGGGGATATAAAAACTTGATCAGAGGTGGATTTATAAAACTTCTGTTTTATAATTTGTTAATAAAATAAAGAGCTGAAAAGTCCTCAAAGATAATTAAAGTTCATGGGCAAAAGATTTAGAACCAAAGCAGGATAAATGCAAAGTACACTTAAGTACATCTCACTAAAAGCACTGAATATTAAGAAAAAAAGAGGAGGAGGAGAGATCTAGAAATGCAGCTCAAAACTATACATCCCTGTGGCTGAGCAGGAGGACCTTCATTATTGTGTCTTCTTACTAGTGAACTTTTTAAAACTTTCTATCATCTATCATCTGTCTGTCTATCAATCAATCAATCAATCAGTCATCTATCTATCTTTATGGTTCTGGGCTTTACATGAGGGTCTTAGATCCAAGTTTCACTATCATGTGAATGGGCCCAAGTCTTGAGTCTTGTTGCCATGTAAGCAATAAAACATGAGCATCTTAAAACTTAATATAAACCAAAAAGTTGATGATGATGATGATGATGATAATGATAAAATAGGCTAATTTTTACGGAGTGTTAGTCACTATGTATAAAATACTTTTCTACATGGTTCAGGGTTCATTCCATTTAATATACACACACATGCAGCACCAAAATGTTAGGTGTAAAATTCTATGAATTTCTTCATTAAAGAAGGAAATTAAAAATAAAAGAGTTAAGTGAATTTCTTGTGCATATATTGCAGCCAGTGTTTCAAGCCAATACTTCACAGCCCACATTTTTAACCAAAACACTATATCATCTACTTAATTTAAAGATGGCCTTGGAAACTCAATTCAATATTAAGCAAAAGATATCCAGGTAATAGCAAAGAATAGAATTTGATATGTGGTACCTCCATGGGTAATCATAAACAAATGTATCATCTGATCATCAGTGTGAAAATTATTTATTCCCATATATGCTATGGAGATGATACCACACTATTACTAACTCTTTCACTTCATTCCTCTGCCTATAGTTCATTTCCTTCTGTCAGGCAATTGAATATTTTCAACAGAACAAAACAATAGGTTTTCAGAGATTATATGTTAATGAAAATTGATATAATAAAATATTGAACTTGAACATATCTTTCCTAAAAGCATTCCATTTTTGTTATTATAAGTTAATCGTAAATTTTACCTGTATAAACCAGGAAAACAATAAATAAATTACTGGTTTTATGAAAGAAACCAAGTAAAATAAATTGTTACAGGTGAGGAAAGCCATATGTGAACTGATATTTCAGCACTGCGGGACAGTGTTTTAATTGCTCTCTTAATGTACTTGGTTCTGCCTGTGTTTTAGAGGACATATGGTGCATTTCCCTGGGAATGAGAACTGTTCTAGGATTTTTATTATTTTTCAATAGAATTCAGAATTTTAATGTGAGCTTTCCTCAATTTAATCCATTGTACAATTGACATTCTATTTCCTTCTGACTTTTTAAAACCAAAGGAATTACCATCTAAGATGTTGGCATTCAGAGTCATCAAAGGTTAATGTCATTTTGCAAAGTCACAAAGCAATCATTTTGTAAATTTCATCCTTCCAAAGATTTCTGACTAAACCTGAAGATGAAAATGGTTTTTTCAATGTTATCAGCAGAGTAGATTGTCCTCCTGCCAATATTTGTCATCTAAAATATTATTTCATCAACACTGAAAGTCAATTTTTCTAAAGGCCTACAACTAAGCAAAATTACCAAGTGCTTTCACTCTGATTCTATGAGTGAAATGAAGTAAATCCCTAGCAGTCATTTTGAGTGCTTTAACTTCATGTTTTGTTTTGGAATTTATGGATAAATTGGCAGTTAATTCATAGGAAACAAAGTAATTTTCTTTGAAAATGCAGATTGTACGAGGTTAGTCCTATTTAAAATGCATGAGAAATTTCCAGCACATGATTATTATTTCTCACAAGACCTTCCTGGAATTTAATATAATCTTGCTAAATCTGTGCACAGAGGAATGCCTATAGATTTGGAGTCAGGAGACAGACTTTCAAATCACTGCTCATTACGATCTCATTTCATTCTATTCAACAATATAATTAATCCACCTACGCATCAAATCTTTTATCATTAAACGAGAATAACATAAAACTTATCCAACAGAGTTGTGGTATAGATTAAATGGGGTAATGCATATGAATATGCTTTTTATGAATATGAAAATAAATCTATACAAATGCCAGCCACAAATAATAGTTTCTTCTATATGATGGCATTCAATATCCTATGACCCATGTGTCCTGGGACATCATACCAAAAAATTCAGTAGCAGAAGCCAGGTTTGGATAGTGTTCTCTTGATGCAAATTTTCAGTGCTTTTCAAAGCTTGTATGGTTTTTTCTTTACAGGTTTCAAGAAGAACTTTTGTTTCTAAACTCAACTCAGCTTCCCTGAGATAAAAATGCCTTGGCTATTTCTTTGAATTAACAGAGGAAATGACATGAGGTTGAAAAAAAATGCATGATGGAAAAATTCAAATGATTATCTCAATTGTGTATCTTGCAAATTATCTTTACATATTTATGAAAAGCATGTATCATAATTACACTTTCCATTATAATGGATTGTTACAGCAACCAACTGAGCATATTGCCTTTCTTTCACTTCATATCCATGACTTTTGCAATCAATCATACATTTTCCCTACTTTAATAACATCCAACCTATTATTTCTGCACTTCTCAGGAATCAAAAGCAACTTTGAATCTATACTATAAATATGGAAGCAAAGGATATAAGCCACCACCAAGGATAAAGTAGATGATGAGTTTAGAGCTTCCTCAGTGCCTTGATCTTTAAATAAATTGCAGTTCTGGTGTTAGTAGTTACCTCCATCAGTCACCTTCCCTACAAACTTACTGTCCTCAGTTGACACTTCTCCTGGGGTTACATAGGACAAATAAATACTGCTCCCACTACTGATCTTCGCAAGAATGATGCATTACCCATACACACACGTTATATAAAATACATTGTGTACGTGTGCATGTGTGTGCTTGTGCGTGAAAGCCAAGAGAATAATGCTGAGCTAAACGTATAGCCAAATGCAAGCATTTATTTGTAATGGCTGACTTAGCGACTGGAGATACTATTTGAACCAATAAGCTAAGGATAATGTCTGATGCCTCTTAGAAAAGACCAGAAAAAACATAGTCAAAGAAGTATAGGTCCCTTTAAAGAGCTAGTTGGATGTGGCTAGTGAGTAGTCAAAAGCAGCATATCAAGGTGGGGCTGAAGAGGGGAGAAGGAGGGCAGACATAGCCCACTACATATATTCAACTCTGAGAAAGGAGTTGTTCTGGACAAGGGAAAAATGGAGCTGTAGTGCTGCAAGACAAAGTCTTTATTCAGACAACACTGACAGATGTCTGGAGCAATGTGGAGATGCTGTGAGGAGTGAAGGTTTTCATTATTTTTTTCTAGGCTGCTAGAACTTTTTGTTCTCTGAGCATCATTTTTGAACATCGTAGGATGGCTATTTCCTACTACCTGGAGACTGTTCCTACTTCAGGGTTGTCTCTTTTATCACAGGAATATAACATAGCATGTGTATTTTATATCTGGTTGCATTTCATGCTCATATATATCCTTATCTAACAGGTACCTCCTTTCTTTTCTTAGTTTTCCTCCTTGCAGAGTGGCTTTACATGTTTTCAAAGTTTGTGGTGGGAATATATACTCACTGGTGATACAGATGTTATCCTAATAATAGTCATACCAGAGACACAACTCTGAAACTGGGCTCAAGATCAGCTTGTTGCTTTAACTTTCTGCCTGCCCTGAAGTGGTGCCAGCATCATAAACACATCAAGAATCTTCAAGAAAGAGAAACATGCCTCTGAAACACTTTGCTCTACTAAAACCCTGTCTTAGAAAAGGAAATATCTACTAGGGAGGCCACAGAATTACTTTATTTCTGTAAACCGAACTTCGATGCCCAGAAAAATATCCAACATTAAAACAGACTTTTCTAGTGACAACAACTTTGCCAGTGCCAATCAGCACTTTAGACACTCAGAAAAGATGCCAAAAGGTATACTGTTGCTTACCTCCAAAGAACCCAAAGCCTTTGCCTTCAACCTTTTGAGAAGATCATTGCTACGACCCCAGAACAGTCATTTCTAAATTTAATTTCCATTTGAGAATCTCATATTTGAAGTCTTCATTACATGCCTACACTCTAGCTTCAAGATAGAGTGTATGAAATATCTGGCTTCCTGTGCCTACGTAAGACTCTTAATGCTAAAGATTTTTAAGATGTAGATGAAATATCCACTATCCCCTTATCTACATGCTTATTATTTCTATTCATGGGCACAGCCCAGCCATGCTCATCATAACACCACTCTTCAGCTCAATGGTGTGTCATGGTCCTCATGGGGAGCAGGCAAGTTGCTGACAGCAGTGCTTCCTCCTAAACTCAATTTAAGGATATTTTGTTAGCACCTTTCCCTCTACAGTGACCACTGGGATACTGGAGAATTTAAATGAACTCTTTCTAATTAAAATGTTAGAAACTTTGTCCTGTATACTTATAAAGCATGCCCACACAGTTTAACAATTAGGTTTCATTAATTATTTCATATTTATAGATTTATAGTTGTCCAGGTTAAGGTAATTTGTTCACCCTGATGGAAGATGATAATAATCGTAATGTGCAGCAGAAACATAATCTACATTTGCACCAATCCTAACTCTAATTTTTCAGTCAATACAAAAATATCTAATCATTAAAGATTATCATTTTCACATGATAACCTTTAACTGTCCTTTTTTAAAGATTTTATTTTGTTTGAGGGAGAGAGATATTGAAAGAACGAGTGGGAGGAGGGTCAGAGGGAGAAGCAGACTCCCTGTGGAGCAGTGAGCCCTATGGGAGACTCAATCCCACACCCTGGGATCAATACCTAAGCTGAAGGCAGGTGCTTAACCAGCTGAGCTATCCAGACACCCAACCCTTAACTGTCTTTTTAAATGTTTAATCTTTCTCTCTGTAGGTCAAACATCCTCTATTCTCTGAATACTTCTCCATTATTTACTACTTTCACTTCAGTTTTCCTCACTATTTTCAGAGCACGACTGTCATAATCATGTATAATGAAACTGTTTTGTTTTGTTTTCTTTTCTTTTCTTTTCTTTTCTTTTCTTTTCTTTCAGGTATCCTATCATGGTGCAGGGCACTTTGTAGGTGATTAACAAACATTGGGATTTGCTTTACTGAAAACATGATTACTTTTAGAAAATCATTGCATTAAGATAAAATGATAGAAAATGCATATATTTTTTGCTCTGTACTTTAAATATGTATACTGTGCATACCTATCTTCCATTTCTTTTGCAGTCTTCTCTAATATTTTCATTTGCTTACTAAATATATAATTTAAAGCACAAATCTCCTAGAGATTTTGGTCCTGTGGTTATAAGGTAGCTATGTACTTTTAAGTCTGATTTTGTTGCATGAAAAAGGATAGATAGAAGCAATAATACATAAAAACCCTTGCAAGGGAAGATATCTTTTATCAATGACCATCTATGAAATTATCTGGCTTTTTGGGCCACATATAAATTGTCTCAAATCGACTTGTGACATTACACTATATTTATGGTCAATAGAGTCCCCACTTCCCAAACCCAAACATACTCTCTCTCTAGCTCACATTTTAATACACAATTTTCACACCAAATCTGTATGCTGGAAATGAACAATTCATTTCCCTGATAGGTCTAGTAGAATGTTGGGAAAAGGGTAGACTCAAGAAATTAAAATTTGTATCAAGAAAAAAAATTCCAGAGTGTGAAGATCAAAAGATAATGTGGAATGGAGGAAGTGTTGGGCAAGGAACTGAGCATTTAGTATATAAGAAAATGTGAATGAGCAACAATGAAAAATCTATTCTGAGATACAAATTTACTCAGAAAAAAAATTAGTTTCTATAGCAACGATGCTGCAATATTTGGACTTTATAATTGACTTTAAAGTGTGGCGTCATAAAAAGACATACATAATTTACCCCTAGGTCTACTCTTATTCATGATCAAAAAAGCCTTTAGGGTGCCTGGGTGGCTCCGTCCATTAAGCATCCAGCTCTTAATTTTGGCTCAGGTCATGATCTCAGGGTTTAGGGATTGAGCCCCACATCGGGCTCTGCACTCAGCAGTGAGTCTGCTTGGGATTCTCTCTCTCCCTTCCCTCTACCTCTGCTCATCGCACTCATGTGCCCGCAATCTCTCTCTAAAATAAATAAATCCTTGAAAAAAGCCTTAACACCTTGTATTTTGATTGATTTGGGGAAAAAATAGCAAGAATATAGAAGGATACCTTCATATGTAAAAGCTAAGGTACTGAAGTGGTGTAAAATGAGATTACAAGAGATAAAAATGTCAAGAATCTTTAAAAAATAAAGTGCCTTAAAAATGTAAGGTGTCAAAATTATATAAAAAAGGGAGAATGGCCTCGCATATTTTTCTCATTTCTGGTCAATCATTGGATTCTGTGTCTTCCTGAAGACCACAATAATTTCATAGTAGGAAGGACTTTTATCACAAAAAGTCCCGTTTTAGTATATCCTCCAAAGCTTTCTAGCTACTTCCATTTAAGCAATGCTTTATCTCAATATCTATGATATTTTGGAAGTCTGTTTGGAACAAAGTACCAAAGAACGTGGATAATTCAATGGTGACAACATTTGTTTTTTGATTCTCGTTATTTTTTGTGGCTGCATGGTATTCCATCATGTAGATGTGCCACATTTATTCAACCAATTTCTTATGTATGGGAATTCAAGGTGATTTCTGATATTTTGCAATTATAAACAATGCTGCAATGAATAACATGAGCATATGAATTTACACATACAATTGGAAATATTCCTTCAGAATAATTTTTTTGAAGTAGAATTGCTGGGTCAAAAGACTTCAGATGACTCTTCTCTTTGAAATTTATTCTTACATATACAATGAGGTATGGATCAAAGTTATACTTTTCCAAAGAGCTATCCAATCTGCTACATATGCCATCCCAATAAAGTCTATTTTTATGCTAGTAATTTGAGATTTATCTTTATACTAAATTTATCTTTATAGTAAATTTCTGTTTATACTTGGCTCAATTTCTTGACCTCTAATACTATGCACTGTTCTTTGCAGTTATGTACTCAGTAATACACTTAAATATAGAGGCTTTATAGTACCTTTTAGCATTTGGTAAGCTTCCAATTCATGTATATCATTTTTACATGAATTTTAGAATGAAAATGTCTAGCTCCATAAAATAGCTTTCAGATATACTTGGTTACATTAAACATATAAATTACTTATGGAAAACAAATATATTTATGTTGGTGAATCTTCCTGTTCAAGAACTAGGAATGCTTTCCTATTTGTTCAAGTTACTTTTATATCATCCAGGAATAATATACTTTTTTCTCAAATAGATTCTGCACAATTATTGATAAAATTATTACTAAGTATTTAAGGTATTTTTGCTATAATAAATGACATTTAACCTTTTATCTTCTAATTCGTAATCATTTATGTGTATAAAGGATATTGAATAACTTATGCTAATTTTGTAGCTTGCTACCTTAATAATTCTTTTACCACTTGTGTTAGTTTCATAATTGATTTTCTAAGATTTTTTAGGTATACGATTATATCATATGCAAATGTGAATAGAGATAGTTTCCTTTCATTTTTTCCTAATTCATTTATATTGCCTAAATACAATGACTAGTACAATACACTTTTGATCATATTGGGGATAGTAGGCTTCTTTCCTTTGTTTTCAACCTTAGTGGAGTTTCCTTTAGTGTTTTCCCATTAAGTGAGATGATGGCTTTATGATTAAGTTCATATGTATAAATTAGTGTAAAGGACATATCTAAAAATTGCTGGTGTTTTCTGTTTTGTTTTTAGTGTTTTAATTAGGAATGCAAGTGGTCAACAATTTTCATAAATGTCAAGATTATCATATGAGGTACCTTCTTAGATCTCTGAATGTAGTAGTGTATTTTTTAAATAGTGTGCATCTAACATTACAAAATATTGTGGGGAAAGATCTAATTAAATAGCGTGATATACCATATTCATGAAATAGAAGACTGAATGTTTTTAAAACATCCATTCTCCCCAAATTTATCTATAGATTCAAAGAAATCCCAATAAAATCCCAGCTTCCTGTTTTTGTAGAGCTTGTTCAGCTGATTCTAAAATATATATGAAAATTTAAGTAACATAGGTATTTTCAAAACTATTTTGAAAAATAACAAAGTTTGGCAACTTAATCTAATTACAGCATTCAAAACAGTGTAGTGTTGATGGAAGAATAAATTTATGGACAGTGGAACAAAGCAACGTCCTTAGAGTCACACACATGGTCAATTGATTTTTGGTGAAGATGCTAATAAGGTAACTCAATAGAGAAAAAAAAAGGCATTTTGGTAAGTAGTGCTGGAATAATTGGATATGCATACGGAAATAAAGGAACCCAACTCCCAACATAACACTATGCACAAAAATAATTTTAAATGAAAATCTAATCATAAAAACTAAAGTAATAAAACTTCCAAAGATACATATGGAAAAGTAATGAGAAGATGGATTAACAAACTGATATATTCAGAAAATGTACTATTACTCAGTAACAAAAAAGAAATCATGCAGCATAGATAAAACTCAAAAACATTATGTTGAGAAAAAAAGGCAGACACAAAATGTACACGAGCCCATTTATGTGAATATTTACAAAAAAATCAATGTACAGTGGCAAAATGCAGAACAGCTGTTGGCTGGGGTCAAGAATGGAGGTAGTGGGGGTGCCTGAGTGGCTCAGTCGTTGTGTCTGCCTTCAGCTCAGGGCGTGATCCTGGAGTTCTGGGATCAAGCCCCACATCAGGCTCTTCCGCTGGGAGCCTGCTTCTTTCTCTCCCACTCCCCTGCTGTGTTCCCTTTCTCGCTGGCTCTCTCTCTCTCTCTCTATGTTAAATAAATAAATAAAATCTTAAAAAAAAAAAGGGAATGGAGGTAGTGATTTCAAATGAGCTTAAAGAAATTTTCTATTGTGAAATGAATGTTTTATCCTTTAATTGTCTCTAAAACTCTTGAAGTGTACATTTAAAATGGAAATATTTTTTAAAAATAAAAAATAAAATGGAAGTGTTTATTATATGTAAATTATTTTTTAGTGTTGATTTAATAAAAAGCAAGGAATAGGTACTAGTTGAGATGTTTCTTCATGATCATTCTTGAAGTAAAAAAGTGGAAAGCACAGCTGGGGAATTAATGCTTGCAAAACTAAAGAAATATCTAAAATAGGTTATTCCCTATCTTTACTATGAAGATAAAGTTCTGTAACATGCTTTAGTTGAAATATGTACTTCCTTCAGCAGCCTTTATTGGTTCATATAATTCTCACTGATTGATCATTTCTTATAATTTTTTAATGAAATCTTTTTAAATTTGACAAAGCTGTTTTTGTTCTTTATATCATGTTTAGCTACTCACTTTGAAGTCCATCTTTTGTCAACTTAGTTTTCAATCTATATCAAATATATTTGTAATATTTGCAATTTGTTCTTTTTGTGAACCTCAAAATTCCATACACATTTACGGCAATAAGAAAAACCATGTGTATTAATCTTCTTGTTTATAAAAGTTTAGTTTATTCCAAAAACATTAAATTTAAATGAATGTATATTCTAATTAATATAAATTTATAGGTTAAAAAATTATAAATTTAAGTTAAATTTATAAATTTGAAATCTTAAGGAAAACAGTATTTCTGAACCTAACACCTCCGCGCTTGGAAATAATCAAATATAAACTAATGTCCCTTTACATGTATTAGGATCAGAGGGAATGCTTTCAAATAGTATCAAATTTAAACTCTAATACTGATGAAACAGCTAACAAATGATGGCGAAGTCCGTGTTTGTACGTTATTTATATGTTATATGGGTTCTGAATGCTGATTGGTTTCTTGCTGCCCTCTCAAGTCTTGCTGTCTTAACTACAATAAAATATGTAAACAGATGTTGTGTGGTAACTGGTAATTGCATTCATGATACAGAAAAAGTCCTGAGATTGGTTTTCGATGGTCATTTTTAGAATTTATTATCTGCATGAAAATAGGAAGCTAGGTCAAATCTTTGAAACCTGAAGCAATAACTGACTAGTTTTTCTTCAAATAATGTGTGTAACTTTGTGAAAACATAGCTTTTGGATGTTTTAGTGTCAGGTAAATCACTGTAGCTTAAATGGGATATCAAGATGCATTAGGTGAAATGTAAGTAGATTCCCAAGCAGAGGTTCCCTACCTCTATGACTAAGATTGGAACCATCAAACGTTTATGACTCCTAAGTTCCTTTACAGAAGTGAGAACAATAACATTTCTATAAACAGGATAAAGAAAGATTCTTAAACATATAAAGTAAACAGAACTTAATACTTCCCCAATATATTTGGTCATGAATCATAAAGGGACATTTGACAAATGAAAATATATTCTCAGAGGCTTGACAGAACTCCATCTGAGTTAATTAAGTTCCTCTGCTTGTGTTTACATTTTTCTGTACCAATTTTGGGACATTGTTATCTTCCCAGATGAAATATTAATGATGCATATACAGCCTGACAAAATAAGTTTTTGTTGTTGTTGGTATAAGCTTAGGAGCTTTGAAAAGCTTATAGCAGTAAAATATCTGGAATGGAAAATTAAATGAGATTTTGGGGACATAAAATTTGTCATGTAGCTGCAAACTCTGATTATACCCTTGAAGTTCATCTTTTATTCCACAGATATTCTCTTAACTACTATCCCTAAATATATTTAAAACACTTTGTTAAATGTGTGGGCAATTAAGCGACTAAGAAGATTAGTCTTTCCCCGGAAATAACTGAGATTTAACTGACGGTTTCTGTAGCATGTTCTGTCTCCTCATGAATATTAAAATCCCTTAGAGCCCCAAGGTAGGACAGAAGTACCTTAGAGGCAACAAAGATGCTGAGTGAATGGAATTTTCCTATTCTACTTTCTTTGCTGTACTAATTCAGCCAGAAGTGTTCTACTTTTTTCTTATTATGTAGGGGTGTCAACAGAAGTTTTCCTTTGATAAACCTTTTTATATTCTAATGAAAAAAAATTTAAAACCCTTACCATGCTATCAGTGAGACTTGATAGGAGTATTAAAAAATTAAAGTTAGGCTTATTCAAATATCATACAGTCATTCATTATTTCAATAGATACTTACTGAGCTTCTAAAAATGTGAAATGTTTATTATTATTTTATATGTTCACTTAGTCCTAAATCCCATCTAATCTCCTAATCTTAGGAAAGATTTAATGTTGCTTTATGTACTCCCCAACCAACATTTAACAGGTCCAATTTAAAACATCACATTCTGGGGTGCCTGGGTGGCACAGTCGTTAAGCATCTGCCTTTGGCTCAGGGCTTGATCCCAGCATTCTGGGATCGAGCCCCACATCAGGCTCCTCCGCTAGGAGCCTGCTTCTTCCTCTCCCACTCCCCCTGCTTGTGTTCCCTCTCTCGCTGGCTGTCTCTCTCTGTCAAATGAATAAATAAAATCTTTTAAAAAATAAGTAAATAAATAAATAAAAATAAAAAAACAAATAAAACGTCACATTCTACAACTTTGACATTTCTCCTTTCGCTTGTAGTTACTATGTAGTTTCCCACAGTGTGAATAAAATGGAAAGAAAACTCAAAGTCACATTCTTCTGCACAGCCTTGATCCTCTCTGTTTTTCTGAATTGCTTCTCCAGAGAGAAGAAATCATTTATCTTCCTTTCTATAAACTCATCACACTGTAGGTCCTAAAACCAACTGGTTCACTATCATAATTTTTAGTTTTTGCCCCTTAAAATTATACAGATACGTTACCCTTCCTACTGCTTCCATTGTGATGGTATGATGCACTTTAAATAACAAAAACTGACTCCTTTTGTCACCCCCAACTCCACATTATACCCACACTTCAGATAAATATCTTCCCACCCTATTCTATGGTCCCCAAATCTATACCCTCATGACTTCACAGGATCTTAGTCCTTCCAAGACTAAACCTCTACCTTGATGAACAAGTCCTCCTCCATTGCAGGGATTGCAATTACCTGGCTGAGAGGCTTTCTTAAAATTGAATGTGGCTTGATCCTAAATTCCCATATCCTATCCTACATGTTCACCTGTGAAGAGGTACTTGCTAACATGGTCTTTGCACTTTCTGTGCCTCCTCTCTACTAAACCAAGAATGTTGTTTTCAGAAAAATCCACTTGCCAAAGAAATCTAATACAGATCCAAATATATTAAATAACAATTAGGCTCATTTGTCCACTTGGCTTTCTCTATCTTCACTGAGACTCTGAAACACAGATAAAAGTCACTGGTTTGTTTGGTCTAATATTCTTGTGTTATAGATAAATTCAGTGAGTCCCAGACACATTAGAAATGACTTTCTTCAGGGCATATGGTCTACCTCTGATCCTTGCTCTCCCTTTGTATTCCAAGGTTAAACATCTGTGGACAATTTTTTTCCCCAAAAGAATGGAATTACTATTGTTGTTTAGCTTATAGTCAATTCTATTAGTCTAAAAATTATTCCTTATAAATTACATTAAGATTTGTGGATTAATTTTTATGAATATCTGATGAATTTTATAAGGCAAACACTTCCTCATTTGCTTCTAACATCTTTGGATTAGCTCAGTGTGAATACAGATATCCCTATTTTAAAGAATTCATGTTTTCTAAAACAGAAAACAATTTTGGAACACATTTGAAAAGATCACATCAAGGTTTATAAATAGATATGAAAAGATTTTCCACACTGAATAGAGAAATGCTGAACCAAATAGGTTGCATCAACTGAAGAAAGCTTAATCTTTTTTTTTTTTTAAGTTGGAGTTATCTATTTTACTATTGGCCTATTTTTCATTAGATTTCAGATATAAAAAAAATAATTTTTGGATTCATCATGTATTTACCTGCACTGTGAATCAAACCACATTTATATCTTATGATTAAACTAATTAAACTATTTGAATTGTTTTCATATAATTAGATATAAGTTCCAAATCTAAACACTGAGAAATTTTAAATGATTCTTTATAAATATCATATGAACTTCTTTTACGTAATGGCATTGAGTGCCCTCAGCTTGCTAAAAACAAGCAGATGTCGGGTATCATATTGAGTCTTTTCTGAATAACAGATGATTAATTGAGCTGGAGTTGATTTTAGACCTTTATTATGGATAGTAGTCAAGGTTTGTGGGGAGTTCTGAACTAAAAAATCACAACTAGTTGGTGCCCAGGATGCCAATATTCATACACAAAATGCCATTTGAGTGAACTATAGAGATAACAAAAGAAAAAGAAAATCACTTGCATGTTTACTTAGCTGTCAGTTACATGTTCAATTGTTAGCACATATCTAGGAGGTGAGGGGCACTTGGAAGAAGACTGTTACTGATGTCCTGCTACTAACTATCCATTATGAAAATGTCCCTGCATTGTTTTACTTGGAAAAAAAATAGGAATAGAAATTATCTATTTCTTAGGTAATGATTCTTTCCAACTCTTAATAACTCCTCCACCCCTCTTCTGCAACATTTATGTTTCTCTATTCAAAGCATAGGATCAAATATAAATACCTTGTATTGATTGCAACCTCCCTTCTTCCCTATTAGTCCCATATTTTCTTCTCCTCTAAGAGTTTCTCCTCAACTTGCAAAACTTACATGAAGGGATCTATCCTGTATCATTCTTTTTTAAAAGATTTATTTTTTAAAAAGATTTTACTTATTTGTGAGAGAGCGAGCGAGCACAAGCAGGTGGAGCAGCAGTCAGAGGGAGAAGCAGGCTCCCCGCTGAGCAGGGAGCCCCGATGCAGGAGGATCCCAGGACCTGGGATCATGACCTGAGCGGAAGGCAGACGCTTAACTGACTGAGCCACCCAGGTGCCCCTATTTATTTTAGAGAGAAAACAAGAGCATGAGCCGGAGGGGTAAAGGGAGAAGGAGCTCTTGGGGCTCCATCTCAGGACCCTGAGATCATGACCTGAGCCGAAACCAAGAGTCAGACACTTAACTGACTGGACAACCCAGGGGCCCCTATTCTGTATCATTCTTAAATAGTGATTATTAGACTAAATAAGGGATACATTTGTTTTAAAATTACAGCTGAATTATTTATAAATTTCAGTTTATTTTAGAATTACCTGTGATGGGGGAGGGAGGGTGTAAAAATAAAGATTCCTAGGCCTGCCTAATCCCTTAAGATTTATATTTAATAGGGCTGGTTAGGGTTTATGAACCTACATTTAAAAAAAATTACCTGAAGACTGAAGCAGGTTAACTCCAATCAGATTTTGAGAAATAATATCAGAAAATTTCAAAGTACTTTGAAATCAATCTATTTTCAATATCTGAAGGAAATAGGGTTTTCTGAGTGCTCCCTTCATCTCACATCTATGGCAGGAGGGTAATTTCCTTAGCAACTAATTGTTAATGTGTTTTAATGTTTTTAAATGGACTTTCATATCCACTAAAGAAAATTGGTAAGTCATTTCAATCTGGAGACACATATTATTCAATTCCGGGACTCAAAAAATATGAAATAAATAGACATGGATCATTCCCACCATAAAAAAAATCTGAAAATGCTTGTAGTATGTTTCACATATTAGGGTATCATTATAGATATGGTAAATTTTGACAATGTTCAGCAATTCATTTAGATATTGGGTGGGGAGGTCTGACAATACATGCCGCCTGTAAAAAGTATTAAGAATTGTACCTCATAACATATGTCACCATCATAGAATTTCAGTTCTTCTACAGCCATAGCTATGCCTCAGTCCACTTTCAACCAATGGCCAAAATGAGAATAGCTTACTTGAAGTATGTTTTCCTAGAATAATCCCTACATCTTCTGTACATACTAAGAAAATACCCCCAAAGTATAAAATATTAGTATTATGATGCATGTTTTATTATATGAATCAGACCTTGCAGAGGTTTAAGTTCACTGCCTTGGAATTATCTCCAGAACACTTATAAAAATGAATCGAACGTATGTAGGGCAACCTCTCTCAAAAGTACAGCAAGTGCTATCAGATCCATATAATAGAGTTGTAGAGTCCTCATAAATTTAGACAATATATCTATTAATGAAACTTCTGCATGTCTATTCAGCTTCCCTAAACTGCTCTATAGTCTGTTCCCTTTATATTCAAAAACAAATCAAATAATACCATAGTAATTGCTTTGATTTTCTTTGATACTGAGTCTTGAAAATAAAAGGCAACTATTAAAAAGATGCATGTTTTTTGCCTGTGCATTTCAGTTCTTTTTATGTTATATCTGAATAGATATTCTGCATAAAAATATGCTAACCTAATTGATAATTAGGAAATTGACATTTTAATAGGCTACATAATATTTATTTTTAGCTCCTTTATTGTTTTTAAATAAATATAGAATTGACTATTTTTGCCATAGTCATTATATGGAATGATTTCTATTCATTTTCCCCCCTCTCTACATAATAGAGAAAAATACTGTGCTGTTTGAGAAATTTTCCAAGTATCTTTAATATTTTGTTTTTTACTGGGTACAGATTGCAGTTGAGAATAAAGAAGGCATTTACTTGGCATACAGGAAAGATGAGGAACAATTTTAAACATAAGCATCTTCTTGTCAGTATTCTGTCAATGCACTCTCTGGCTTGTTCATTAACCAGTAATTGTTATTCCATTTCTGTCAGAATGCTTTCATGAGCCTCCCTTCCCAGATATAGCTCTTTCTCTCTGTATACGTGGGGACCCTTTCAGTGTTTTAGTATGTTCACGGTAGGCCACGTATTACACAATTTGGTGAATGTCGTTTTATTTATAAAGGAAATGGAATATATTTTAGGAAAAAAAAACATTAGTTTTATAAGTTTCATAAAACATGGGAAGGGAAAAATAGAAATATATTTGTGCCTGCAGCTTGCAGGGCAATGAACTATAACGGTAGGAAAAGAATGCAGTTGCTAGGAGAGCAGATGTGTACAGCCTAACTTCTTTGAAAAGACATGTGGAGTTAAGAAATTCTAAAATGAACTAATGAATGATTTTGAGTAAAGCCTTTCCTTTTCCTAGCTGAGCAGAAATATATTTTGTTCGAGTTATACTAAGAGGGCTTGCTTGCCTGACAAAGCCACGAGCAGTACTAGCTCTTTCAAGTTCTCACTGAAGGGTATCTGGGGAATTCTTTGGTGGAGATGGATATGCTAATTAGACTGTAGTAATCATTTCACTATATAGATGTATATCAAAACATCATACTGCAAACCTTAAATATATACGATTTTTATTACAAAATAAAATGAAATGAGACTGATAGTTTACAAAGTATTTTACTATGTTGTCAGGTTTGAAATCGTCTGCTCTTGGGTAATGCTAGTTCAGAAAGTAAATTCCTACAGTCCTGAGGTCTTCTACTCATTTTAATTTTAGAAAGTTGAACTAAGTTGGAATAGGAAACAAAAACTATGTTTTTTCTCTGGATTTTATCCCTACCTAGCTGTGGGACTTAGACTCAAATTCTTTAGCAGCTCTGTATCTCATTCTCCTTTTTCCTTAGAAACGTACATGAGAGAGATGTTTTACAAAGACATGAACACTCTGTGGTTCTTTGTCAAGCACCCTTGATGGACATAAGAGATGACAGAGTATTCCACAACAGAATATCTTAGCTCCTTTCCCCAGACACTATAGCCATAGAACTGTGACAGAGAACATACTGACCTTATTCATTTTCTAATCTTTCACCTACCACTGCATATGAATGTCTGGGCTATGTCCTTTCCCTGTAAACTTCTGAATATTTTTAAGTAATTAGTTATAAATTTGAATATTTTAAATAGGACTTCTGAAAATATCTCTTCTCAGAACGCTGGCACTTTAATAAAAAAAATCAAATAATAAATGGCTGAAATCATTATCTACAAGAGAAGATAGACACATGCACACACACTCTGATATTTATTCTTCTGTAATTTATTGATAGGCCTTCTGCCATTCTTGGATCTAAGTCTTGGCTTTGCTTCTTTTTACTGACTTTGGGAAATTATGAAAATGCTCTAAGCAGTAATTTAGCTTACTAAAAAAGGGGGTATTCAAGAGCGTTCCCCACTTGCTTATTGAGAGGACACATGAGAGAACATAAAGTGGTTAGCAAAGTGCATGGCAAAGAGTAAACAGACAACGAATGTACATTTTTATTACGACAGCTGTTTCATCAGAATGGAGAAAAGGCTGTTCATAAAGATATTTTGGTAAAATGGTTGAGACTATGTTCTCTAAAATTAAGTCTTTCTGGATTCAAATCTCAGTTATAGTGCTAATTGGTATTTTAACCCCTAAATATGTATACCCCTAAATTAACTTTGTGCAACAGCTTTTCCATTAAAAAAATAAAAGTTCAAAGAATGTTTCATTTGTAGAATTGTTATGAGGAGTAAATGTATTGCCACATGTCAAACACTTATAATGGTGTAAGTATTTTGTTATTTTTCTCCTCCTTTCAGTTTTTAGGGAAAATACTACATTTGTTTGCAAAACTAATCTTGATAAGGATTGAGAGTGAAAAAAACTTCCCCCAGCTCCCAGATCCATGATCTAGGTATCACTGGTGACATGGCTTCAGAGGAAGGGGTTTGAAAGCTGAAATACAGAAGCAACAAAAACTTGAGAAGTGAGGCAGTGTAAGAGGAGGAAGTGAAGAGAATGGATGTGAACAAGGAGGTAAGAACAGGAAGTTGAATAGATAATTGCGATTTTTTTTTTAAATAAAACTTGGAATATTGAACAGCTTCCCCTAAAACCAACAAGTTCTTGGTGAGAGGATATTTCTGTTTGTTTGTTTGTTTGCTTGTTTTACTAAACTAAAAAAGAACTGCAAAATATAGTGCAGGTGACAGGGTAAATCAGCTTCCATAGAGGGAAGTTTAACTGCAAGAATTCTCTGCTACCTGCAGATTTATTATTTCAGACAACTAATATTTGTTGTGTACCTTCTACGTGCCAGACATTATGGGAAAGGATCATAATAACGTTATGGAGTGTTCTAGGGAAAAACCCTATTTGGGACTCAAAGAGCCGGTGCCCCTTTCCCCTTTTCCCCCTTATAGGTGGGAAAGATTTATAACGTTGGCAGAGACCTGATTGATTGTAATGGCTGTGCTGAACCTCACCTCTTTGCTTATCCAGTCCAAAAAGCCAAGGTGACAGGGCCAGCTCTGGACTGCAGAAACTTAGAATTTTTACAACCAATATTCAGACAGTGAAAGAACTGGGACTCCTAGCTAACCATTTTTGAACTTTTCCCTCAATATGTAATAGACTGGATAAAACTTTCTGACCAGTTTCTATCTAATGATTTCCTGAACTTTTTTATGCCAATTAAGGAATTTACATAGGGGGGCACTTTGTCTCTTGATAGTTTCTGAAGTATGTATTCAGAAACACACACAGTCTTAGCTTATTTCCATTCTTAATTGGTAAAAGGAGAGTCCATAGATAGACAATACACTCTATATGTCTGCCTAAGGGAAGATTTTGAGATAACATTTTTACTAATTAAATTGGAGTTAAAAAATATTACTAGCAACAGAAGGTGTATAAAAAGTTGTCATAGGGTGAACATATATAGTATTGAAACACAGACTCATATGAAAAGGGGCACTAACAGATACACATATTTTATTCCTGATACATTGGTCTGTCTATTCTATTGGTGGGCTCATAAAATATTTTCAGTTAAAAATGATTTTTTATTCACAGAAGGAAGCTCGTTTCTCATTAAAACAAAAATTTTTTAAAATTGAAAAAAACGATTTTTTAAAAATTTAAAAATATTAAAATATATCCATATATGGCATACCTAGGTGTCTCAGTATGTTAATCGTCTACCTCTTGGTTTCAGGTCAGGTCATGATCTCAGGGTCCTGGGATCAAGCCCCACAAGCAGCTCCATGCTCAGTGGGGTGTCTGCCTGAGGATGTCTCTCCCTCTCCCCACTCACACTCTTTGTCTCTCTCTCAAATAAATAAATCTTTAAAAATATAAAACAAAAATAAATAAAATACATCAAAACATAAGTTGATTCTTCATATTTATTATTTGAACCTAACATAATATGCAGGATACTTTTTCTGTTTCAGGGATATGTACATTAATCAGATTCTTAACCATATAACATACCCTCACTGGTATTTTATTAATGAATGTAGCTTTAAAAAGTATGATCTTAAATTGATAATATTTCATAAAATGTTAACTAAAATTATCTCCAAGTTGTATTCAATGCTTAATAACATGGACATTTTGGGGTGCCTAGGTGGCTCAGTTGGTGAAGTGTCTGCCTTTGGCTCAGGTCATGATCTCAGGGTCCTGGGATCAAGCCCCACATTGGGCTTTCTTCTCGGCAGGGAATCTGCTTCTCCCTCTCCCTCTGTATGCTCCCCCCCCACAAATAAATAAAATCTTAAAAAAAAAAACAACTTGGAAATTGTTGCAACCTTTATTTAGCTTTTATCTGTAAATAGATACTTCTGAATGGAAGATATTCATTCTATTTTTTCTTTTTGCATGGAAATGTACAAATATTTCACCTTAGATATTTTCAAAGGTATCATTTCTCACACCTACATGGGGTATCTATTTATGAAAATGCTTTTATAAACCACAACTTGCTAAATAAGTTGCTTCTATTGATGATATTTCACAATGCTTTGCCCTATTTAGATGATGCAAAAATTATAAACATTTTGAGTTTATTCCCTTCAAGTAGAAGTTATAAATTTATCTAAATTATGGGCTCAATATGTTTGCACATAAAGAACCATCAACTTAATATAGCCTGCTATATACATAAGATGTTACTGAAGAGCTTGACAATAACCACAAACCAAAAACTTAGATACAAAGAAATAAAGAGAAAATCCAAACATAACACTAAAGAAAGCTACCAAAGCACAAGGGAAGACAGCAGAGGAAAAGAACAGAGAATTGGTCCCATAAGTGACTTCCAGAAAAGATGGTGGAATAAAAGGAACCTAAGCACACCTCATCCCATGGACACAACTAGATAACACCCGTATCAATGTAAATAGCCCCCAAAATGACCTGAAGCCTGGCAGAACAAATTCCACAACTAAATGTAGAGGAAAGACCACATCGAAGGGGGTAGGAAGAGAGGAGATATGGTCAGGAGCTAAAGTGACCCACAAGACTGTCCACAGGAGGGAGGGATCCTGCAGGAACTGAGAAGGGAAGGGGAGAAAATCTATCACACTGGGAAGCCCACATGAGGAAGATAAATTGCCATAACATTTGGCTTTGAAAACCACAGGGGCCACATTTCATGAGTTCTTACAACAGGTGGCAGTTAAAACCCGGAACTAATCAGCTGGCTTGGCTCTGGGAGAGCCTGGATGGCAAGATGAAACTGAGTCCCTGCGCTTAAAGAGACAGCATAACAAACAACGTGCAGAGATAGAGCATAGAAGCAGCAATTTGAAAACTGCCTGGGCTTACAGGAGGGAGAGTTATTTACTCATTTCAGAGCGTGTGCTGGAGTGGCAGAGAACTTTGGGGGATTTCTTCGGAAACAAAGGAGCTGGCAGGCAACATTTCCCTCCCTTGTCCCCTAACATAAGCACATGGCCTCCTGAGGGAAGCAGCATGGCACCGACACCTCCTGCCTAACTCGCTGAAACTTGTGCCCCCACCCCCACCACCACAGACACTGCCCTTCAGCAGATTGCACCCTACATCCAGGCAGGCATCAGTCCTCTTGGAGTGTCCCTCCTGCAGGGGACACATGACAAGCAACCCTGCTAACACTCCCACACCTGACACATTGCAGATCTGCTCCCGCCAGTACAGTCTTGGCCAGAGCCCAGCCAGGGTGGTGCCACAGGCCTGGTAGTGTGCAAGCAACACTGGCAGGGACAAGAACCACTCAAAAGCAATTCCTGCCCTAGAAGGGAAGGCAAGGGAACATAACCACACACACCAGTCTGACTGTCTACATAGCAGTGAGCTGGAGACACACAACTAGTGTGACTGCGGGCCCTGCCCACCAATGAAAGCTTCTCAGGGGACAACATGGGAAAAACACCCTACAGTTCACTGTTACTGCGTCTCTGGCAAATCCCTGGTCTGATGCAACTGAAGGTGGCCCCAGTTTGGCCCTGCCCACAACAGTTAAAGAGAGCCATTACAGATAACGGTGCTGAAGAAAAAGTGGCTCAGCCATAATAGCAGGGCACATGCAACACACATAAGAGGCAACCCTGAAACACCAGGTTCTGGTTAATAGGGCACATTGCACAGCAGGGCATTACAGGACCTCTTCTTCATAAAGCCATTACTTACAAGAGCAGTAGATGTAGCTGAGCTTCCTAACACAAAGAAACAAACACAGATGGCAGACAAAATGAGAAGACAGAGGAATACGTTCCAAATGAAAGAATAGGACAAAATTAGAGCAAGAGACCTAAGCAAAACAGAGATAAATAATATGCCTGATAGAGAATTTAAAGTAATGATCATAAAGATACTCACTGCACTTGAGAAAGTGGAGAACCCCAGTAAGGACTTTAACAAAGAAATTAAAAAAGATCCAGAGAATACAATAAACGAAATTAAAAATACATTAGGTGGGATAAACAGTAGACTAGAGGAAGCAGAAGAATGAGTCAGTGACAGTGACATGGAGGACAGAGTAATAGAAAATAATCAAGCTGAGAGGAAAAAAAAATTGAAAAATGAGAATAGATTTGGGGAACTTAGCAACACCATCAAGAGTAATAACCTTCAGATTATAGGGATCCCAGAAGGAGAAGAGAGAGAAAAGGGGGCAGAAAATTTATTTGAATAAATAATACCTGAAAACTTTCCAAAACTAGAGAAGGAAACAAATTTAGATCCAGGAGGCAGAGAGAGCCTTCAACAAAATCAACCCAGAGAGGTCCACACCAAGACACATAGTAATTATAATGGCAAAAAGTAATGATAAGAGAGAATTTTAAGAGCAGCCAAACAGTTACATACAAAAGAAACCATAAACCTATCAGCAATGTTTCATCAGAAACTGTACAGTTTAGAAAGGAGTGGCATATTCAAGGTGCAAGGATAAAATCTACAGCCAAGAATACTCTATCCGGCAAGTCTATCATATAGAATAGAAGACAAAATAGAGAGTTTACCAAACAGAAGTTAAAGGGATTCATCACCACTAAAACTACCTAAAAAAAATGTGAAAGGGGACTCTTTGGGTGGAAAGGAAAAATGTAAGCAAGAGTAAGGAAAGTAGGAAGCACAAAAGCAGTGAGAAAAAAAAAAGGTATATATGAAAAAATAAGTCAAGGGACTCACAAAATAAAACCATATAAAGTATGACAATATGCCTAAAATGTGGGAGAGAAGAGTAGAGAATGAGTTCAAACTTAAGCTGCCATCAATTTATTTTTATTTTTTATTTTTTTTAAAGATTTTATTTATTTATTTGACAGAGATAGAGACAGCCAGCGAGAGAGGGAACACAAGCAGGGGGAGTGGGAGAGGAAGAAGCAGGCTCATAGCAGAGGAGCCTGATGTGGGGCTCGATCCCATCACGCCGGGATCACGCCCTGAGCTGAAGGCAGACGCTTAACCGCTGTGCCACCCAGGCGCCCCTGCCATCAATTTAATATGGACTGCTATATTCAGATTTTATATATAAAGTAAATGGTAACCACAAATGAAAAACCAACAAAAGATATGCAAAAAATAAAGAGAAAGCAATCCAAGTATATCACTGAAGAAATTCAATTAAGAGAGCAAGAAAAGAAAGGATAGAGAAAAACTACAAAAATCAACCATAAAACAAGTAACAAAGTAGGAATAAGTACATATTTGTCAATAATTACTCTTAATGTAAATGGACTAAATCCTCCAAACAAAGACATAGGATGACAAAATGGATAAAAAAAAAAGCAAGAGCCATCTATATGCTACCTACAAGAAACTCATCTCAGACCTAAAGACACATGCATATTAAAAGTGAAGTGATGGAGAAGCATTTACCATGCAAATGAATGTCAAGAGGAAGCTGGGGTAGCAATACTTAAATCATGCAAAATAGACTGAAATATGTGACAAAGAAGGATGCTATATAGTAATAAAGGGGGCAAACCAACAAGAAGATATAACAATAGTAAATAATTGTGTACTCAAATGAGAGCACTCAAATAATTAGCAGTTAATAACAGACATAAAGGAAGCAATTTGATAGTAATACAGTAATAGTAGGGGACTTTAATACCCCACTTATATCAATGCACAGATATACAAACAGAATTTCAAAAAGGAAACAGTGGTTTTGAATCATACATTGGACCAGATAGATTTAACAGAAATATTCAGAACATTCCATCATAAAACAGAAGAATGCACATTCTTTTCAAGTTCACATGGAACAATCTCCAGAATAGATCATATATTGGGCTGTAACACAAGTCTCAACAAATTCACAAAGACTAAAATCTTTCCAATCACAATGGTATGAAACTAGAAATCAACCACAAGAAAAAATCTGGAATGATCACAAATACATGGAGGTTAAATAACATGCTACTAAACAATGAACAGGTCAACCAAGAAGTCAAAGAGGCAATAAAAAAATACATGGAGACAAATGAAAACACAATGAACCACAAGCTTTGAGATGCAGCAAAAGCTGTTCTGAGAGGGAAGTTTGTAGTAATATAGGCCTATCTTAAGAAACAAGAAAAAAATAAACAACCTAATCTTACACTTAAAGGAGCTAGAAAAAAAGAACAAACAAAACCCTAAACCAGGAGGTAATAAACATTATAGAAGAAATAAATGAAATCAACATAGCAGAAATAAATGAAATAAAAACTAAAAAACTAATAGGACGGTTCAACGAAACCAAAAGCTGGTTCTTTGAAAAGATCAACAAAATTGATAAACCTTTAGCCAGACTTATAAAAAAGGGAGGGAGGGAGGCTCAAATAAAGAAAATCAGAAATTAAAGAGGAGAAATAAAAACCAACACTACATAAATTCAATGGATTGTAAAGGAATATTATGAAAAATTATATGCCAACAAATTGGACAACCTACAAGAAATGGACAAATTCCTAGAAACCTATAACCTCCCAAAACTGAATCAGGACAAAAGAGAATTTGAACAGACCAATTACAAGCAATGAAATTGAATTAATCAAAAAACTCACAACAAACTGAAGTCCAGAACCAGATGGCCTCACAGCTGAATTCAACCAAACAGGTAACGAGGAGTTAGTATCTGTTCTTTTCAAATTATTCCAAAAAATAGAAGAGGAAGGAAAACTTCCAGATTCATTCTATGAGGCCAGTATTATCCTGATTTCAAAACCAGTTAAAAACACTACAGAGAACTGTGGGACGATATTTCTGGTAAACATAGATACAAAAATCCTCAAAAAATATTAGCAAATGGACTTCAACAATACATTTAAAAAAAATTATTCACCAAAATCAAGTAGGATTTATTCCCAGGATTCAAGGGTGGTTCAGTATTTGCAAATCAATCATGATAACATCACAATAAGTATAAAAAAATATGATCATTTCAACAGATAAAAATAAAGCATTTGACAAAATAAAGTATCCATTCATGATAAAAACCCTCAATAAGGTTCAGAAGGAACTACCTCAACATATATGAAAAACTCAGCTAACATCATGTTCAAACTGAGAGCGTTTCCCCTAAAGTCAGAAACAATACAAGGCTATCCACTCTCACCTCTTTCATTCAACATAGTACTGAAAATCCAAGCCACAGCAATCAGAAACAGGAATAAAAGGTACCCAAATTGGTAAGGAAAAAGTAAAATTTTCACAATTTGCAGAAAACATGGTATGATATACAGAAAACCCTTAAGATTCCACCAAAAAACTACTAGAACTATCAGTAAAGTCAAAGGATACAAAATCAGTGTACAGAAATCTGTTGCATTCCTATATGCTAATAGTGAAGCAGAAGGAGAAATTAAGAAAATAATTTCATTTACAATTGCACCAAAAGTAATAAGATACCTAGGAATAAACTTAATCAAGGAGGTAAAGGCCCGTACTCTGAAAACTACAAAATATTGATGAAAGGAACTGAAGATGGCACAAAAAAAGACATTCCACGCTCATGGATTAGAAGAACAAATATTGTTAAAATATCCATATTACCCAAAGCAATCAACACCTTTAATGCAATCCTTATCGAATTACCAACAGCACTTTTTAAAGATCTAGAACAGGGGCGCCTGGGTGGTTCAGTCGCTTAAGTGTCTGCCTTTGGCTCAGGTCATGATCTTGGGTCCTGAGATCGAGCCCCACATCAGGCTCTCCACTCAGTGGGGAGTCTGCTTCTCCCTCCCACTCTACTTCTGTGCGTGCTCTTTCTCTCGTACTCTCTGTCTCAAAAAAAAAAAAAAAAAATCCTAAAAAAAAAATCTAGAACAAACAGTCCTAAAATTTGTTTAGAGCCACTGAAGACCCTGAATAGCCAAAGCAATTTTGAAAAGAAAAAAACAAAACTGGAGACATCACAGTTCCAGATTTCAGGTTATACTACAAAGCCGTAGTAATCAAAACACTGTAGTACTGGCACAAAAACAGACACATAGATAAATGGAACAGGATAGAAACCCTACAAAATAGACATAACTAAATAGACATAACTATATGGTCCATTAACCTGATGAAGGAGGAAAGAATATACAATGGGGGGGGGGCAGTCTCTTCAATAAATTGTGTTGAGAAAATTGGACAGTTACATGCAAACTAATGAGACTGGACCATTTTCGTACTCCATACACAAAAATAAATTCAAAATGGATTAAGTACCTAAATGTGAAATCGGAAGTCATAAAAATCCTAGAAAAGAGTACCGGCAGTAATCTTTCTGACATTGGCAGTAGCAACATTTTTCTAGATACGTCTCCTGAGGGAAGGGAGACAGAAGCAAAAAGGAACTATTGGACCTCATCAAAATGAAAGGCTTCTGCTCAGCGAAGGAAACAACCAAAAACTAAAAGACAGCCTACTGAATGGGAGAAAATATTTATAAACAACATATCCAATAAAGGTTTGAATCAAAATATATAAAGAACTGATATAACACCAAAAACCTGCCAAAAAACAAACAAAAAATCCAAACCCCCCAAAACTAAAAAAATAATCCAATTTAAAATGGGCAGAAGACACGAATAGACATTTCTCCAAAGAGGACATCCAGATGGCCAACAGACACATGAAAAGATGCTCAATGTCACTCAACAGGGAAATTCAACTCAAAGACTACAATGAAAAATCACCTCACACCTGCCAGAATGGCTAAAATAAAGAACACAAGATAAAACAAGTATTGTAAAGGATGTGGAGAAAAATGAACTCTCATGCCCTGTTGGTGGTAATGCAAACAGTACAGCCACTGTGGAAGACAGCATGGAGTTTCCCCAAAAAATTAAAAATGGATTTACTCTATGATCCAGTAATCCCACTATCGGGTATTTACCCAAAGAATAAGAAAACACTATTTGAAAAGATACATGGAACCCTATGTTTATTGCCAGGTTATTTACAATAGCCAAATTATGGAAACAGCCCAAGTGTTCATCGAGTGATGAATAGATAGAGAAGCTGTGGTACATATACAAGCATATGTACACAATAGAATATTACTCAACCATAACAAGGAATGAAATCTTGCCATGTACAATGATGTGGATAGAGCTAGAGAATATAATGCTAAGCGAAGTAGGTCAGAGAAAGACAAATACCATATGATTTCTTATATGTGGAATTTAAGAAACAAAATAACAGGAAAAAAAAAAAAAGACAAACCAAAAACAGACTGTTAACTATAGAAAACAAACTGATTGTTGCCAGAAGGGAGGTGGGTGGGGGTATGGTTGAAACAGGTGAATGGGATTAAGAATACACTTATATCGATGAGTCCTGGGTAATATATAGAATTGTTGAATCACTATATTTATGTCCTGAAACTAATATAACACTATATGTTAACTATACTGGAACTAAAATAAAAAAAGAATATGACCTCAATAAAAGACTATCCCTAAACTGAAGACATTCCTAAGTACGATTAACAAATTATGATTCTATATTTTGTACACCCCTTGAGCTCTTCGGTACTAATTATTCTTCTTTCGTTTGAAGTTCAAAATCTTCCTATTAACAATGTTTCTTCCCCCCCAAAATATTTTTAAATATTTACACCTTTAAAGTAAATGCAACCAAAATTTAAGGTATACCTTACCTGAAATTAAGGTAACATGTGTGTCAAGTGCACTTCAATTAAAAAAAAAAAAAAGTTCACCTTTACAATAGTTCCAAACCAAGAACATAATGCATATGTTGATTTAGCAAGAATTAGTCAAAGCCTTGAGCATTTCTAAAATGTGATTTAAAAAGGGTCAAAAGTACATACTGCTTTAATATATATATATTTGAAGGTTTTATTTATTTATTTATTTATTTATTTATTTATTTATTTATTTATTTATTTGAGAGAGAGGGAGGGAGGGAGGGAGAATGATGGGAGAGAGAGGAACAAGCATACTCCTCACTGAGCACAGAGCCTGACATGGGGCTTGATCCCAGGACCCCCGGATCATGATCCTCGCAGAAATCAAGAGTCAGACACTCAACCAACTGAGCCACCCAGGCACACCAGATTTGCTTAATATATTGTTTACATTTATTATCACCTCCATCACAAAATGTAATTTATCTATGTATACATCTATCTGCGTATGTCTATGTATGTGCATGAAATATTTGCTAACTACTCTAATTACAGATTTTATTTTTAAATAGTGTAGCTTCTATATATACATACATGTATATGTACATATATTATTTGGGAACACAACCACTTCCAACTACATTTTAGTTCCTACTTTCTCAATTTGGTGAGAATATTTTTTTTTTTACTATGACTATATTCCTATGATCAATGCAAAAAGAAATCTTCAATGGAGAAATTCTAAACTTAATCTATACTACTCACACTAGCATAAGATCTTTCACCTTCAGTGAAATAATCTTCCAAAGTATTTCTTTTGATTTCGAAATTGACTGAAAAAAATTGAACTCTTCTCTGAATTAACTAAACGATTTTCAAAATAAGTGCATAATGACACTAACATAAAACTTGGACTGTTTAACTCTTCAAAATTCAATTTCTGCGAGTAAAGTTAACACACTGTTAGAATTTGATGATACATAGTTGAACAAAAACCTTAGAATAAAATACGAGTAATGTTAAATTAGAAAATGTTCATTTGATGTGAATGAAAAGTCATGCTTCACAGAAGGATATGTATGCATACTTTCTGAAGTTGCAAGAAGTTGCCATCTTTGAGCAAAGTGATCTTAAATAACCATTAACTTTCAAGACTGTCATATTACATAGTCCTTCCTAGTTTTATGTGGTCCGTTTCACCACAGCCTCCTTGGTAAGTGTTATTTGTCAACCTTCCCTGCAAGTTACGTATCTATTAATATTCTTGATTAGCAGAAATTCAGTATTTGTTTTTTCATTTACATGAGGTTTTATTTTCTTTTAGTTTGTTGGTGTGAAACTGGTTTGTCACAGAATAAAAAGGCGTACTAAACAATAAATCAAATGAATTATTTTAGTTTTACACATCACAATAAACTGCAAAAATGCAGTCAGTCATTCAGACTATCCCGTGTTCTGTGACAGGGTTGATCATCTTACTGCCTGCATGTGTTTCACAAAGACCTAACCTATAATTTCCACGTTACAGGATTCAAAAAGACTGGGAGCCTAGAGACCAGACATCCTGCAGATTGCTGGCATAGGGAGGGAACAACTGCCTGTTAGAGCAAGTGACCATCTGGCACAGGCTAGATTACTTTTCTTACTACTAAGGGAAACTGGAAAGAGTTATTTCACTCCAATCCTGTCCAAGTGTAGTTTATTTGTGCATTCCCTGCATACTATCCTTCAAAGTGAGATGCTAATTTAAATCTGTCTAGAAATATTTTAAAAAACAAAAGAGAGACAGGTTAGCCCCTGCTGGCGTTCAGTTTCTGCAACATGTTAAAGTATGAAAGTTGTTCATCATCCATGCATCTCACATTACGAGACAAGAAATTTGCACAAAAAAGTGGAAAAAAGTACAGAATTATACCAAGCTTATCTGGGTGTATTTTAATGCAACTATTAATAACAGAATAAAACTTAAAATTCTGGAAAGATGCTAAATTGGATGTGGTTCTGGAATAACAGGCCTGAACTGGGACTGACTACCTCTGTCAAACCCAGACATGTGTTACCCTGGTGATAGGATAAAATCAGAAGGGACATTTTAGTTTTCAAAGAAAGTAAAATGTAAAAATGTTGTCGAACAATTGTAGGATCCTGTGACTAAAATATGAAAGTAGAAGGTTGAAAGTAATTAAAAAAAAAAAAAGAATAAAACTTCCTCTTCAAAACTCTCTAGGGACAGCACTGTTTTGCCAGAAGCTCTTTAGTATCTAAGTTGCTGTCCACTCCACATAAATTATACAGAAATCAAGGAGGCAGAGCTATTTGGCCAAGATATTTCCTGAATTTGCATAGGTTGGTTCACAGATTTGGGCTCATGCCTCAATAACTTTTATTTTTTCAGTTAGAGAGTCTGGCAACACTAATGTAGCAACATGAGAAGACAGTCATGTGCAGACATAATTTGGGCTCAAATTCTTTATCTGAAAATATAGGAAGGAGTTAATGAAGTAGCATGAAGCTTAAACAAGTTATAGAGTAAAAATAAAGTCCATATTGAGGACAGCTGTAGAAATGTGAAGTGGCTGGAAGTCAGAATTTCTGAAAAGAGGCAAAGTAAAAGAATCTAGGGAAAGAGCATCTGGCATGAAAAGGTAGATCACTATTCAGAATCATGACATAAATGCAATCAAATAAGAAATTTTATTTTTATTGGATTTGACAAAGATATCTGGGTGCTCTTCTCAATGAGTGCAACGATGTGAGGAAAAAACAGAACACTCACTCAGCAGTCACAATTTCAGCTCTGCAGAGACAGATGTGCCTGGCCTGCTTATCATGATGGCTTTCTTCAGCTATTTTAGAGAATAATTTACATTGGTCTGTGGAATGATGAGTTTGCCAAAGATAACCTATAAAAAGGGGGGGCTCCCCCCTGCTTTAACAGGGATGTGTGAGTACTGCATAATATAAATGTGTTTGAAGGTACAGACAGATTCCATTATTTGAGGGGAGTGGGATGGGGTGTGGAGTGGCAAACCTGGGAGTGGAACTTCACATTTGTTGGGTTAACAGCAAAGTGAGAACCCCAATTCCACCTTCTCTGCTTATCTTCCAGTCTCGTTTTCACACTGTGACCACTAATGTCTTCCAATCAAAGTATAATAACTATTAATGTCAATATATCATCTTTAAGGATGGTGAAATAGCTGTGAATGTGAAGAAAGTGTTCAGGGAGAGCAACTGCTCCAGTTGCTCTCTGCCTACCTACACTTCTGGTGTTTAGCACATTGACACAGAGACAAAGATGCCACTTCTAGTAAATCCTCTTCCCTGTAGTTGCCTACTACTCCTAGTCTTATTATCTCTGAAGATGTAAATGAATGATTATTCTGGAATTGACAATTATTGCTCACGTCTTTTGCTTCAGAAGGAGAAATATTTCTGGCTGCCTTTATTTTTGCAAATGAGCCTTCTAAGAATTTCATTAATGTTGGAAGCAAGAAGTCCAGATAGATAGCTATATGGATAGATGATTGATAGATACATGACATATATGTACATATATGATATTTTTTAATATACCATGACATGTCCGATTTGTGCTCTTGTGTACTAGGTAGATAAATATCCTAGACAATGCTTTAGAAAAAATTGCTCAGCTGTTTCTATAGAAAGACTGAGGTAGGGTGAGTTTTCTATATTCATTAAGCAGTATTGGAGGCTTCATTCTTAGATTTAATTCTTGGGGCTTAGAGCCTGCTGAGGAGCCATGGTTGCTAAATGGTCACTTGGTAGCTTTATTCAGAGCAAGCTGTTTTGTGAATGTTAAGGGGAAGAGGTGGTAAATAGGGCAAAGAAGAGAAAGGAAACAACTGCAAAACTAGGATTCTTTGGGGGAGACTTTTGCTCCCATAGTCTCTATTCATGGCCTGAAGGAGAAGAGGTGATGGCAACCAATAGCCTTTCCTATTCACCAGTTCCCTTGGCTGGCATTTATGCCCACTTTGGCAGGGTTCCTTCAAAATTTCTCTTGTTACCCAAATTCACAAAAGTTGGACATAAGTCTTGAATGGAAAGCCTATGAAATGACAGCCAAAGCTGCCTAGTTTGTCTTAGGTGTACCCCTCCTTCACACAGAATCTCAGCTGGAAAACATGACTACGTGGAATGAAGATAGGAGAAAAATAATTATATGTGTACAATATCCCTTTCCTTAGTACAGTTAAATATGTAAGTATCTATCTATCATCTCTTCTATTTGTAATATTTCATTTCATTATTAACTACCCAGATTCTTCAATCTGGCATCACTTGGTATGGAGGAAAGAGAGGAGAGAGAAACCCTTGTCAGACTCCCTGAAGTGGTCCAGGAAACAGGAGCACCCTCCAGGATGCCCTCAACAAAGACAAGGTCCTCATAGGAAGGAGCTGACTTATTGGCAGGGTAACTCTTTCTAGATGAAAAATCTGTCTTTTACCAAGGAGATAGCTTTTTCTCAAAGACCATTGTTTTTCTCAAGGTAACATCTGTTTAATGAGGCTCTTTGACTTTATTGATCTATGTGTGACTACTGTGTATTTATTATGATGTCAGTTCATTTATGCTCAAAAATATTGTCCTGAAAAGCATCTACCCAAGTACCTTTGGTATTAAGATGCTCAGTAGAAGCCATCAATAATTCCATTGGCTTTCTGCCTAAATCCTTCCACTGAGTAATCCTGCAGTGTGGGATCATGTCCATATATTGGTAACTATCACAGAGTGCCTGCTATTCACAAGGCCAAATCTTATATCCTGTTTACTTTCTGTTTAGTATGCAGGCGTTTAACATCCTGAGGAATTTCCAAATTATCTTTGATTTAGTGAGATAAAAACCTTTCCTTGTTAACTCTCCTTATCTCCTCCTGAGTGTGTGCTGTGAGAAAATACATTAAAAAAAAAAAAAAAGAAAATGCATTTAAAGAAAATTTGTTACAATATTGAAACAGGGTATGCAGTTGAGAGAGTGTCCACAGTAACTATAGGAACTAATGGAGAAAGGTATTGAAGGGTATACTCTGTTGTGGGCAAGTGAAGTTTGTTCAACAGAACATTATGTATACCTCAGAAGGAGCTATAAGGTAGCTGCTGCTTTGTGGAAGGAATGCTTTACTAAATTGCAGTCTACAACTGCAAACTTAATTTAGTCTTAAAAAGAAGCAGGCATCCTCTTCCTCCCTTCAATCAGCGCTTTAAGAATAAATTTTAAAAAGGCAGCGAGCTAAATATTTACTCTTTCTTTCTTTAGGTACTCACCATTTGCCAAGTTCTTAATTATAAAATTCCTCAAGGATTAGTTCTAGACCCTCTTTTTTTTTTTTCCACTCTATAATTTCCACTGAGCATACATTGAGGAGTCCTATTTGCAAGCCTATCCAGCCCAGAATTCTCTTAGCTCCAGGGTTTACCACACGTTTTTGTCCTAATTTGGGTTCCATTTTCATATTTCCATTTCAGTGAATGGTGTCACTATCCAACCAGTTGTGCAAGTGAGAATAGAGGAGAACTTGTCCACCATTCCAAAGTCAAGTTGATCTTACTTCTAAATCATCTCTTGAGCCTATCTATGCTCCTTCACCCTGCCATTAGAAACTCATCCTCTTACTTCACTGTAGGAGGAATTTAGTGCTCTATTGCCTACCCAGTTCAGGGCAAATTTGCATGTCCAAAAGCTCACTCAGAGCCTTGATAAATAATTTTTTTTGAAATACCTATTCTAGACCACATCTGCTAGAAATCAAAAAACTTTCAGAGTTATGATTTTTTTACCTGTTAAACTGTACTTGTCTCTGTCAATAGAAGGGACTAGTATCAAGATCTAACTCTCTCCTATTTTTATTAAAGATACCATGTCCTATTAGATTTTAAGTGGATTTTTCCTTTATACATATTCTTATAAGATCTCATACATATATATGTGTTCCTTTCCCCCCAAACTAAACAAGGTCTAATTTCTCTTTGTCAATATTAGTGAATGTTCCCTTTTCTGTTTATATATAAATGACAGATATAAAACATATTGAACAGGACACAAGTTAATGAATTTAAATTTATAATTTTATAGTTTCATACATGTGATCTTGTAACCATATGGCAAATGAAATGGAATTGTTTTTCATGGTAGAGACTAAGATTCTACATGTATTTCATAAACTATATAAAGTACAAGTAAAGGTGTGATGAAATTAATATGGCACGAAATAAAGATGAACCACTAGGTAAATAACTAATTGTTCCTTTAATTATTTAAGAAAAAAACTCCAAATTGTATGGTCTTTTTAGACGGATAAAACTGAGAGATGAACAGAGGAAGCAGGTTATTCACTCCATCATGAAATCTAGTTTGGGGAAAGGCTCAGAGATACCAGTGAGATGACTAATTAAAGAGGGATGGAGCAGCACTGTTTTATAATAGAAGAGTAAAACTTGGCTATTGTATTACATAATGTGGTGTATTTTGATGAAGAGGCTTGAAGGAAAATAGGAGATTCATTGCCTTGAGTTTTGTATCATTTTTTCAGATAGTAAGATGTAAAAGGGGAAAATTAAAGCTTGGGGGCATCCAAATGATGGTACAAGAACATCCTGAACTCATCTCCTTTCACAGACACACCAAATCTACAGCTATATGTGGATCACTTCCCTCTGAAAAAGATCTGAAAACTAGATGAAATGCTCTCCACAACAGGGTCATATCCATCAGGGTAGAAGAGGTAGAGACATGATCTCACAACCCCCCCTTCCCCGGCCACCCAAGCGACAACACACTATAGAGAAGGATCGCACAAGAAAGGTGGTTCTCTGAGAAAAGCAAGGAGCTGGCTGTCCACATTGGCCACCTTGGACCCAGGGATCTACCCTAGAAAGATGAGCCCCCAGAACACCTGGCTTGGAAAACCAACAGGCCTGAAGTCCAAGGGTTCCCAAGTGCTATAGGAAACTGATTCCTCTCTTGGAGGGCTTGTGTGTGGTCTCACTAACCCCAAGACCCAGCCAAAAAAAAAAAAAAAAAAAAAAAAAAAACACCTCCTAGATTATAAATGGGAGAGATTCATTTTCTGTTCTGGGGGCACTGGCTGGAGGAGTGGGGGCTGTTGAAATGCTCCCAGGAGACAGAAACACCAGCAGATGACATTGTGGCACTTTCCATGTAGCCTGCCAGCACAGGCTGGTGAACTCAAATGCAGCACCCTACCACCACCTGGGATGAGTGGGCACAAGTGGTTGCAACATTTGTTGAGACCAGAGAGCGTGAGCAGTTGCAATGTTCTTCCTTCCCCAGCTGGGGCTGGTGAGCAGGAGCACTTGCAGCATCCTCCCACTTCCAATCTAATGCAGGTTCATGCACACAGACAAGTATCCCTCTTATTACATTGCTGAAGCCCAGGGGCACACACAGACAAGACATTCTCCCAATACCTTCTGAAGCCAGTGAGTGTGCCCTGAATAGCTCCTTGCTAAAGCCAGAAGACATGCACAGTCTACACAGAGGACACCCCTTGATCATACGGCCTTGGAGGCCAAGAGGATGGTATTCCAGAGTTCCTTGGGACTGTAACAATCAGAAAGACATCTCTCTACAACTCACCACTTTAGAGGGCTACATGGATAGCAGACTAAAACAACCCAAGTCTTCCCATGAAAAACCTATTCACCTAGCCTGGAGTTTTCACCACGCTTCAGGTTTCACACACACCTAGACTCTAAGGAGGTGCTTCCTGGAAACAGAAGCAATGTGACACCATTCTTGCATACCCACTTGGCCTCACTACAGCTTGGTAACACTTCTCAAAAAGGAGCATATACACTTCTGGGGAGTCTTGATTTTTCCAACTATTACCCAGGGGATGCCTTCAGATCTCCTGGCCTGGAGGCCAACAGTGATTACAATTGTGGCCTCACAGGACAGTATACATTTGCATACTACAAAAGCTGCTGCCTGAGGGTCTTCCAATCAGTCTAAAACTAGGAGCTAAATGAGGTTCTTTTCTTTGGATCATTGACAGATCTTGACACACCCTTAACACTAGGATTATATCAAGAATAAATCACATGGTTCAAACAGTCACTAAGGTTTGAGAGACAACCAAGATCTAGAGCAAAGTTGAAGAGAAGGGATCATCGCTTACACAAAGTTACTCCTTCAAGACTAAGAGAGGTAGCTGTTTCACCTAATACATAAAAATAAACACAAAGAGTCAAGCAAAATGAGGAAACAGGGAGATATGTTCCAAACAAAAGAATAAGACAAAATCTTACAAAAGAATCTTAATGATACAGAGAAAAGTAATCTATGTAATAAAGCATTCAAAGTAATAGTCATAAAGATGTTCACTGAACTTAGGAGAAGAATGGAAGAATACAGTGAGAACTTCAACAACAAGAAAACATAAGAAAGTACCAAAAAGAAGTCACAGAAAAGAAGAATCCAATAACTAAACTGAAAAATACACTAGAGGGCTTCAACACCAGACTGGATAAAGTAGAAGTACAGATCGGTGAGCAAAAAAGATAAAGCAATGGTATGTACAGAGCCCAAATTATTGACCAGGATCCAAGCAATATGCATTTGTTTTATAGGGACCTTAGGAAAGCTGGGGGCATCACATAGCCTGATTTCAAGCTATACTACAAAGCTGTGATCACCAAGACAGCATGGTACTGGCACAAAAACAGACACATAGACCAATGGAACAGAACAGAGACTCCAGAAATGACCCTCGACTCTATGGTCAATTTATCTTTGACAAAGAAGGAAAAAAAATCCAGTGGAAAAAAGACAGTCTCTTCAATAAATGGTTCTGGGAAAACTGGACAGCTGTGTACAGAAGAATGAAACTTGACCACTCTCTCACACCATACAGAAAGATAAACTCCAAATGGGTGAAAGACCTTGATGTGAGACAGGAATCCATCAAAATCATAGAGAACATAGGCTGTAACCTCTTCAACATCAGCCACAGCAACTTCTTTCATGATACGTCTCCAAAGGCAAGGGAAACAAAAGAAAAAATGAACTTTTGGGACTTCACCAAGATAAGAAGCTTCTGCACAGCCAAGGAAAACAAAGAGGCAACCCACGGAATGGGAGAAGATATTTGCAAATGACACTACAGATAAAAGGCTGGTATCCAAGATCTATAAAGAACTTCTCAAACTCAATACCCCAGAAACACATAATCAAATCAAAAAATGGGCAGAAGATATGAGCAGACACTTTTCCAATGAAGACATACAAATGGCTAACAGACGCATGAAAAAAAATGTTCAAAATCATTAGCCATCATGGAAATTCAAATCAAAACCACATTGAGATACCACCTTATACCAGTTAGAATGGCAAAAATTGACAAGGCAGGAAACAACAAATGTTGGAGAGGATGTGGAGAAAGGGGATCCCTCTTACACTGTTGGTAGGAATGCAAGTTGGTACAGCCACTTTGGAAAATAGTGTGGAGGTCCCTTAAAAAGTGAAAAATTGAGCTACCCTATGACCCAGCAATTGCACTACTGGGTATTTAGCCCAAAGATACAGACGTAGTGAAGAGAAGGGCCATATGCATCCCAATTTTCACACCAGCATTGTCCACAATAGCTAAACTGTGGAAGGAGCTGAGATGCCCTTCAACAGACAAATGGATAAAGATGTGGTCCATACATACAATGGAATATTACTCAGCCATCAGAAAGAACAATTACCCAACATTTGCAGCAACATGGACGGGACTGGTGGAGGTTACACTAAGTGAAATAAGTCAAGCAGAAAAAAACAATTATCATATGGTTTCACTCATTTATGGAACATAAGAAATAGCAGGAAGACTGGTAGGAGAAGGAAGGGAAGAATGAAGGGGGAGTAAACAGAAGGGGGAATGAACCATGAGAGACTATGGACTCTGGGAAACAAACTGAGGGCTTCAGAGGGGAGGGGGTGGGGGAATGGGACAGGCCGGTGATGGGTATTAAGGAGGGCACATATTGCATGGAGCCCTGGGTGTTATATGCAAATAATGAATCATGGAACATTACATCAAAAACTAAGGGTGTACTGTATGGTGACTAACATAACATAATAAAAAATTATTTAAAAAAAAAGAAACTGGAAATCAAAAATCTTTCAACCAAGAATACTCTACCTAGTAAGCATATCATTCAGACTCGAAAAAAAGAAAGAGTTTTCCAGACAAGCAAAAACTAAAGGAGTTTATCAGTATTAAATTAGCCTTACAAGAAATATTAAAAGGACTTCTTTGAGCTGAAATTAATACAAAATTAATACAAAAATTTAAAAATACACACACACATACACATGCATGTGTGTATATATGCAGTGTTTGTTACCTAGTTAAGAAGAGGAGAAAGAAACACTCATACCAGATCTACTTGGACTCATTAACCAAAAATTTCTGATAATGGAAGATCTTCTATCTTAAAAACATTTGTTTCGGATGTTCTCAGTTCTCTAGGTGTCTGTGACATAGTTATCATATATACACAGTTATCACTGCTCTTTTGCAGAGAGCTTAATATGATCAGATATGTCATAATATCATCAATTGACTTAACCAACAATTAGTTATCAACCCAGGATATTTAACAGAGGCAGAAAAATCTAGTTAGATTAGCATTTAAATATGCTCTTTAAGGGGCGCCTGGGTGGTGCATTTGTTAAGCGGCTGCCTTCGGCTCAGGGCGTGATCCTGGCTTTCTGAGATCCAGCCCTACATCAGGCTCCTCTGCTAGGAGCCTTCTTCTTCCTCTCCCACTCCCCTGCTTGTGTTCCCTCTCACTGGCTGTCTCTCTCTGTCAAGTAAATAAATAAAAATCTTTAAAAAGAAATATATGCCTTTAAAAAAGAGTTCACAGTAAAAGATAATAACTCAATCTATTATAGAACAAAAATTTATTGTAAACATTAAAAAGCCTAATTTTAACATTCTGCAGTAATTATGCATATTTGGAAGTTTATAATATACGACAATCATCTACAAATCCTATAAGCATTTAACGAATGGATATTTTGCTTTATAACAAATTTTTTTATACTTCTTCCTCAAAACAAGACTCAAAAAAGAAAAAAAAAAAGAACACTTAAGTAAAATGTACTTCATTTTTGTTTCAAGGTAAGCATGTTGATGTGCTAAAAAAGCATAAAATATATTTTAAGTATATAAATGAACAAAGGATGCAAAACATCTGTTTGAGATACTAAATAGCAAGAAGTTTGGAAAAACAGTAAACATTGGACATGAGATTATTATAAATAATAAACAAAAAGTCATTAATCAAAGAATTATAGAAAACCAACAGTTAACCAACTGAAAGTTTATGAGCAATAATATGAATATTTTGGAAATTAGATAGATATAAGGCTGTTCAAAAAGAATTATTAAAATGAAACATTGAGTAATGAAAGGAGAACATGCTCAAAAAGACATGGAAAATAGTAAAGAAAATAGAGTATTCCAAGATTAGTTGTATGCATAGCTGTCAATAAATATAAATGGATTGAAATGGGGAAAGATTACTAGTTTTTAACAATAAAATAATGGAAAGTAAAAAATGTATTTGTAAATTTTCAAAGTAATAGATTTACATTTATAGTTTTTATTTTTTGTGGAAATTGACACGTTGTATTCTAAAATTTCTGTGAACATTAAGTAATCTAAAATACCCTAAGACATTCTTGAAAAACAAAACCAAAGAGGAAAATAGGGTTCAGGAAAGAGTATGACTACAATTCAATTGGAAAAATATGTTTTTAAACATATTTTAAATACCCATTTAGAAAATTGTAAATTCTTATCAATATCTGATGCCATACAAAAGAATATATTTCTATAAAATAAATGGATCTACATACCTAAGTAAATATAACATGAAAAATATTTAAAAATACATTAATAAAAACATAAAAATAAGAAATAATAGTAAGGCTTACAGAAGAAATTATAGGATATCTTCGCGTTCTTGGGAAGGCAAAAATTTATTACAGAGAATGTAAAATGTCTAATCATTAAAGAAAAGACTGATGACTTGGACTCACTAAAGAATGTTTGCTTATAAAATTTGTGAAAAAATGTTTATAATATATAGTCTATAAAAAATCATATATAGAATATATAATTAACTTCTACAAATCATTAAGGCAAAAACAAATAACCCAATAATAAATACAGAAATGGTTGCCTGTGTGGCTCAGTGGGACAAGCATTTGCCTTTGGCTCAAGTTATGATCCCAGGATTCTGAGATTGAGTCCTGCATTGGGCTCCTTACCCAGCAGAAACCTGCTTCTCCCTCTCCCTGCTTGTGTTCTCTTTCTCTCTCTGACAAATAAATAAAATCTCTCTCTCTCTCTCTCTCTCTATATATATATATAATCTTGAATAGGTATTTAAAAATATATATTATATACATAAATATATATATATTCAAGACATATATATATAAATATATACATTCAAGATATATATAGATATATGTGTGTGTATACACATACACACACACACACACACACAGGTATCACAGGTATTTAAAAAATATCAATAGAGCTAAAAGGCATATGAGAATTTATTCAGTATCTCAACTCTCAGACTGAATATTAGATGCTTGACAACACGTTGTATAAAAAGAGTCTGCTAGAAGCTGTGTACACCCTGATATGACTGCAAATCGTACAACTGCTATGAAGGGAAATTTAGCAATGCATAACAGAACTACAAGGTATTTATGTAGTTTTGGCTTTTGGAAGATGTTAACATCCTACATCTTAAAAATAATTCGGGGTGCCTGGGTGGCTTACTTAGTTAAGCCTTGATTTCAGCTCAGGTCATGATCTCAGGATTGGTGAGACTGCACCTGGTGTGGGGCTCTGCACTAAGCATGGAATCTGCCTAAGATTCTCTCTCTCCCTCTTTCTCTTCCCCCACTTACATGTACCCCAACTTGCTCTCTAAAATAAAACCTTAAAAATATTACATCAACAAATATGAGGTAATTTAAAAATCTGAATACAGACAAAAGTAAATGACTAATACTTTACATAAACACAAAGAAGAAAACAACACCCAGTTAATTTATGAGGACCATATTATGACTATACACTTAGGTGGATATATTCTAAAAACAAAACCATCATAAAAAAATCCCGGAATTAACTTAGTTTCTTTCATGTTCATAGTGAAATTGGTGTAATAGTTCTCAAAACTGTTTTGTGTGTAAAATATGATTTAGTAAAAAAGTAAACACATTAATATTCTTGAAAGTTAATTTTCTTACTATAAGAGAAGGAAGCTAGACATAGGGAATGAAGAAAAACTTTATAGTAACATACTGGAATTTTAGTTATCAGTATAAACTTATTTTTAAAAAAATGTATTTACTAACTCTTTGTATTGAAACAGCTTAGGATCTGTCATAATCTCAGTGGAAATATATATGTGTACATATATATACAGAGAGGGACGGGGGAGAGGGAGAGAGAGAGATAGATAGAGAGGTGTAGGTCAGGTTTTGATTCCAAAAATCACTTCTTATTTAGAGAAGCTTGGTTTCTGGAAAAATGGCTGATTTCGGGTCTGGGCATGGCAACTATAAGTTGGGTCCAAAACATCAGGCTGAGTGAGGAAATTAAGTTCAAAAATTGATATCGATATGTCAAAAATACACAAGAAGTGTTCAAGTGTATTTCTACTGGCCAAATTTGAGACAAATTCATCATAAAAACTCAAAATGACAGAAAGAATTAAAGCACATATATTCTTGATTTCTTAGTGATTCTTATACAGAGAAGAAATAATGTGGAACTATGAGAGAAAAGAAAAATTTTCCTTACCAAAAAAACAAAAACAATAAGAAAAAATACTAGAAAAAAAACAATGTTTTCTTGAAAAATTATAAAAATTTTGTCGACATCTGTAGAATTAGACCCAAATTGATAGTGTAATATGTGAATATTTATGGCTTAAATCATTCAATATTAAATATAAATCAACTATTTTCAAAAGAAATTTCAAACCTCATGTAGTTCCCAGTAAATAATCAAGTAGTATATTTCAAGAACTTAGATTGATAATTTAATAATATTCATATGAAACAATAAAGGGGCAAGAATATCTATGGCACTTGCAACGTAAAATAAATAAATAAAGTCAAGGAGAAGAAACTATTATCAGAGATGAACATCATTACAGCTATAACAATGAAAATAGCAAGAGCAGCAGGCACAATGTTAAAATATCAGTTGTGTACAGAGAGAAGATATTTGAAATGATGTGTTATTTGAATACACTGAAATCAGATAAAATATTACTTTTTATAATATATAATGGATCTTTGAGAGTAGGTAAGAAAAATATAACCCATTCAGTGGAAAAATAAGCAAATGGTATAAGGAAAATCCTCAGATATCAGGAGATACCTTAGAGTATCTTTGGCTAGCCATTTGCAGGATTGAAAAGACACCATTTCCCATCAGAAATCAAAGAAATTTCGTTTAACAAAATGAGGTATCACTTGCACACATACTATAGGCAAAAGAGAGTCCAGTTTATAATTTTTACAAGGATGATGTCAAAATGGAACTCCCATACACTTCTGATGTGAAATTAATTGGTTTACCATTTTAAGGCAATTTAGCAATATCTAGCAAATCAGTGTATATCCCTCTCTAAAACTTAAATATTTCAAAATAAAATTAACATTCTGTAACAGATTAATCAGATTAACATCATACACTTACTTATAGTATATGCTGAGGGAAGAAACATCATCTAATAGTATTTTTTACCAAAAACTTTTAACCTGTACCTCACATGAGGAAAATAATGGAAATAAACCTAAATTAAGTGACTTCCTAAAAACAAACAAAATCTTATCCAGAATCTTCCAAAAATGCCATTGTTATTAAAGACAAAATTAAGTGGAAACTGTGATCTAGATTAGAGAAAAGCAAAGAGGCATAACAACAAAATACACAAAACATAATTGGTGTATGAATTAAAGAATAACAACTATCAAGAACATACTTGGGAAATTGTAGGAACTTAAATAGGGACTGAATATTAATTATAGCATCACAATAGTACATTTCTTGAGTGTTTTACTTTTATTACGATTTCATTGGAGAATGTTAAAGGAGGGACCTCGCCACCTCAAAATATGTCTCTTTGGCAGAAGATTATTTTACGCTGAATATTCTTAAGAAAGACATAGGACAAACTCTGAAAACAAAGTAGAACTTACATTTTCATAAGAGACATTTACATTTATAAAGGAAGTCTCCATTTTTAAGTGTCTCTTTCTTTGTACCAGGGAGAAAAGGATAACGAAATCTCAAGAACACTAAGGGAAAAAGCATACCAATCCTGTACTTGTTTAGTGAGCCTTTCCTGTTAGCCTCCTATAGGTGGTTCCCCCACACCCCAACATCTTCTGGCTTTAGCTGCGGTTGGTGTTTAAGGTAGTGGGTTGGGCCAGTTCATGGAGTTATTCAGTTTTCCTGGGTCTCTCCCATTTACACAGGAAGTATACATGTTATAAAACATTTGTTTTTCTCCTGTTAATCTTTTATTATAGGGGGATCTCAGCAAAGAACCTAGAGGGATAATGGGAAAATTATTTTTCCTCCCCTACAGTACACTTGTTAAGAAATATCTGTCACTTTCAAATAGTTCAGCAAAAATTCTATCTGTATCTCTGTATCCATTTATCTATTTATCATCTGTTATTGTCAAAAGACAAAACAAGTTAGTAACAAGTTTGATGCCCTTTATTCATGGGAAACAATCCACGGATTGGGGGAGTACAGTGCCTCACAAGCAGTAGAGTACCTCTCTCAAGGAATTTGACATAAGAATGAGTTTCATAAAGAGTAAGAAGCAACATGGAAACAGCAAATTGGCTAGGAGGTTAGGGATTTCCTTTTAAGGCTAGCAGATCCTATTTTCTAGGGTAAGGTAAGATTGCTAAGGCTGAGCTGGAAGATGGGTATTTATCCCAAAGATACAGATGTAATAAAAAGAGGAGGCACCTGCACCCTAATGTTCATAGCAACACTGTCCACAATAGCCAAACTGTGGAAGGAGCTGAGATATCCTTCAACAGGTAAATGGATAAAGAAGATGTGGTTTATATATACAATGAATATTACTCAGCCATCAGAAAGAATACCTACCATTTACGTCAATGTGGATGGAACTGGAGGGGATTATATTAAGTGAAATGAGTCAATCAGAGAAAGATAATTATCATATGGTTTCACTCATATGTGGAATATAAGAAATAGCTCAGAGGATCAGAGGGGAAGGGTGAGAAAACTGAATAGGAAGAAACCAGAGGGTGAGACAAACCATGAGAAACTCTTGACTCTGGGAAACAAACTGAGGGTTGCAGAAGGGTAGATGGGTGGGAGAATGGGGTAACTGGATGACAGACATTAAGGAAAGCATGTGACGTGATGAGCAGTGGGTGTTATATGCAACTGATGAACCACTGAATGCTACATCAGAAACTAACGATGTACTTTATGTTGGTTAATTGAATTTAAATTTAAAAAATGCAAAAAAAAAAAGAAAAGAAAAGAAAAGGTGAGATTGTGATTGGTGTATGTTAGAATTTCTTGACAGATGTATCCCTAAATGTATGCTGACTTAGGTCTAGATTTGTGATGTGGGCGGGCCCATGGGGCAGCCTTCATTGTGTGAATCCCAATCTACAATTTACAAATTGCAATTAATTTTTACCTGTCTAATCTATTATCTATCTATCATGTATATATCAACATTTATATTTGGAGAGGAATAAAACAAATGTGGCAGAATATAAACTGTTTAATCTAAGTAAAGACGTATGGATGTTTATTGAACTAGAAATTTTTGGTATGTTTGAAAATTTTCAAAGTACCAATCTGGGAAAAGAAAATAAAACTGAAAAATAAATTAAAAACAAACAACAGCAACAAAAAAAGAATGAATAAGATCCTTTGTGATGAATTTAAATAAGCCTTTTGTTTCCTACCAGAAAACTAAAAAGAAATTCAGTTCTTTAAAGAGTTAATATTGTTCCTCAAGTGTCCAGATAGAGCTACTGGAATTAGAAAATCTTTATTTCTTCTATGGACACAGCCATTGCTCTCAGAACAGCCAAAGCAGTCAGTTTAATTACTCAATTATGCATCCTTTTCAGATTCATGGAGCATGTAACACCTCCCTTTACTGAGCCATTTCTAATTTAAAAACTCTTGAATATAAGAATTCTAGATGAGCTTATTGGCTGCTCATTGATTCATCTCAAAGTTGTTCAGGAGTTGAAGGTAAAACTATCAGGGAGCTTATTAGGTTTGACAATGCTAATTCAAAAACAGCAGACAGGCATTTTCATACAGTGGTTGTGTCCTTGTTTGAGTGGAAATAGGAGTCTTTTAACGTCATTATATAATTGACTTTTAACTTTTCTTTTCCTGTCCAGAGTGCTATCAAATAGGTGAAATATCTTTTATAAATGTTGAGGCTCATATAAGAGAGAGAAGGCAATAGCAATAAAAGGTGATAGAAACAAAGGAAATAAATGACTTAAACAAAAGGTAAGTGTATTTACTAAGAGCAAAATTGAAATTCCCTTAACACCAAGTTAACTGTTCTACCATGCAGATATTCTTTTATATAATCCTACATCACCTAGGCAGCCACCTCTTTCTCTTCCTTAACAGTACTCAACCCTGGGGAAGATGGCAGAGTAAGACGACTCCAAGCTTACCTCATTCTGTGAATACAACTAGATAACAGTCACATCAGTGCGAATAATGAAGTGACCCAAAGGGCCAGTGTGACCCAAAGACTGGGAAAACAACTCTGAAGGCAGAGAAGAGGACACACTGAAGAGGGTAAAAAGAGTGTAGATGGAGTAGGGAGCAAAACAGACCATCGCTGTCCATGGGAGGGGGAGGTGGCGGCTGTGGGCACAAAGAAAGGCAAGAAAATGGGCTAACACGCTGGGGAGCCTGCATGAAGAAGACAGATCCCCATAATATTAAGCTTTGAAAGTGAGAGGGGCTGAATTTCGTGAGTTTTAAGAACTCCCAACAAACAAAAATCCAGGACCAGATGGCTTCACAGGGGAATTCTACCAAACCTTTAAAGAAGAATTAACACCTATTGTTCTCAAACTATTCCAAAACATAGAAGAGGACAGAAAACTTCCAAATTCATTTTATGAGGCCAGCATTACCCTGATTCCAAAACCAGTTAAAAACACCACAGAAAAAGAGAACTATAAGCCAATATATCTGAACACAGATGCAAAAATCCTCATCAAAATATTAGCAAACTGAATTCCACAATATATTAAAATCATCCACCACAATTAAGTGGGATTTATTGCTGGGATGAAAGTGTGGTTCAATAACCATGACTCAATCAGCATGGTACATCAATAAGAGAAAGGATAAAAACCATATGAACATTTGAATAGATGCAGGAAAAGCATATGACAAAATACAACAATCATTACAAGTAAAAACCCTCACCAGAGTAGATTTAGAGGAAAACATACCTCAAAATAATAAAAGCATTTTATGAAAAACCCACAGCTAACATCATACTCAATAGTGAAAAACAGAGCTTTTTCTCTAAGGTCAGGAATAAGACAAAAGGATATTCACTCTCACCACCTTTATTCAACCTAGTACTGGAGGTCCTAGCCACAACAATCAGACAAGAAAAGGGAATAAAAGGCATCCAGATAAGTAAGGAAGAAGTAAAACTTTCACCATTTTCAAATGATATGGTATATAGAACACCCTGAAGTCTCCACCAAAAAACTACTAGAACTGATAAATGAAGTCAGTAAGGTTGCAGGATACAAAAATCAATATACAGAAATCCATTACATTTCTATACACCAATAATGAAGCTGCAGAAAGAGAAATTAAGAAAACAGCCCATTTACAATTACACCAAAAATATTAAGATACCTAGGAAAAAACTTAACCAAGGAAGTGGTTACTCTTAAAACTATAAAACAATGACAAAAGAAATTGAAGAAGATACAAAGAAATGGAAAGACATTCCATGCTAATGGATTGGGAGAAAAATTATTGTTAAAATGTCCATACTACCCAGAGCAATCTATAGATTTAAAAAAATATTTATTTATTTGAGACAAGGAAAGAGAGAGCATGAGCGGGGGAGGTGCAGAGGAAGAGAGAGAAAATTTCAAGTAGACTCTCTGCTGAGTGCAGAGCCCTATGTGTGTCTTGATCTCATGACCCTGAGATCAGGACCTGAACCAAAATCAAGAGTCAGGTGTTCAACCAACTCAGCTACCCAGGTGCCCCATTAAATCTACAGATTTAATGCAATCCCATTCAAAATACCAACAGCATTTTTCACAGAACTAGAAGAAAGAATCCTAAAATTTTTATGGAAGCACAAATGACCCTGAATAGCCAAAGCAATTTTGAAACAGAAAAACAAAGCTGGAGGTATAACAATTCTAGTGTTCAAGTTACATTACAAAGCTGTAGAAATTAGGACTGTATGGTACTGGCACAAAAATAGACACATAGATCAATGGAACAGAATAGAGAGTAATAAATCCACAATTATACAGTCAATTAATTTGAGACAGAGGAGGAAAGAATATGCAATGGGAAAAACAGTCTCTTCAATAAATAGTGCTGGGAAAACTGGACAGCAATATGCAAAAGAATGAAACTGGTCCACTTTCTTACTCCATACACAAACATAAACTCAAAATGGATTACTGACCTGACTGTGATACCTGAAACTATAAAACTCCTAGAAGAGAGCACAGGAAGTAATTTCTGTGACACTGGTGATAACAAATCTTTCTAGATGTGTCTCCTGAGGAAAATGAAACAAAAGCAAAAATGAACTATTGGGACCACATCAAAATAAAAATCTTCTGCACAGCAAAAGAAATAAAAAAAAATATCTAAAATACAACCTATTGAATGGGAGAAGATATTTGCAAATGACATATCCAATTAAGGGTTAGCATCCAAAATATATAAAGAACTTATCTCAACACCCAAAAAACATATAATTCAATAACAAAATGGGCAGAAGATATTTCTTCAAAGAAGACATCCCAATAGCCAACAGACAATTAAGAAGATGCTCAGCATCACTCATCATCAGGGAAATGCAAATCAAAACTATAATAAGATATCACCTCACACCTGCCAGAATGGCTAAAATAAAAAAAAAAAAATACAAGAAACAACAAGTATTGGCAAAGATGTGGAGAAATAGGAACTTTTGTGCTCTGTTGGTGGGAATGCACACTGGTATAGCCATTGTGGAAGACAGTATGCAGGTTTCTCAAAAAAATTAAAATAGAATTATTCTATGATTCAGGAATTGCACTACTGGGTACTGACCCCCCCAAATACGAAGAAACTAATTTGAAGGGATATATGTGCTTCTATGTTTACTGCAGTATTTACAATAGCCAAACTATGGAAGCGGACTAAGTACCCATTGAAAGATGAATGGATAAAGAAAATGTGGTATATGTATACAATAGAATATTACTCAGTCACAAAAAGAATGAAATCTTTCCATTTGCAACAACATGGATGGATCTAGAGAGTACAGTGCTAAGTGGAAGCCCATCTGAGGGACAAATACCTTATGATTTCACTCACACGTGGAATTTAAGAAACAAAAAAAAGGGAAAAGAGAGAGAGAGAAACCAAGAAACAGACTCAACTATAGAGAACAAATTGTTACTGGGGGGTCAGGGCATAGGATGGGTGAAATAGGTGAAGGGTATTAAAAGTACAGTTATCTTTGATGAGCCCTAAATGATATATGGAACCATTCAATCACTATATTGTACATCTGAAACTAATATGGTATGCTTGCTACACTGTAATTAAAATTTTTAAAATAAGACAACAAAAAATTAATAATAATAATAATAAAGAAGGAAGAAGGAAGAAGAAAGTGGTCTTTGGGAGTGACCTTGAGAGTTCCAGATCTTTTAGTGGCAGATTCTACTCTTTAGAATAGTTAAAATGCTAATTAGTGGATTAACTGGAAAAAGCATGTCCTCTCCTGTTTCATTTAGCATGGCATGTACCCACATTTATGTGGTTCATCGATAGTGCCTTTTTTTCATCTTTGTTAAAATTTATGGTCTTTGCAATGCATTTATGAAGTGGTAGCCTTAACTATTGTTTTGGGGACTTTTTTTCTATTTTCATAAAGAATACCAGAGCCTTCCAAACCTTCACATTTATTATCTCAAATATATGGATACTCATGGAAGATAAATCTTCACTATGCGAACAGAAAAACAGCCGCTTCTGAACTTCAAACACCACCATGCCCCCAAAAGACACCAATTATTTCTATAGTACAGCAATTTACAGAGCATTTTAATCCGATCTTTCAAACCCAGATTTAAAGGAGCCTGAAACACCGGAGGTAAGTGTTTTGTCACAGGAGAGTGACTCAGGTTTATATGGTCCAGGTTAATTGGTTCAATTTTAACTTCAAGAGCACAGATCAGGTCTAAGATAGAAGCATTATTTGTAGTAGTTCAAAAGTGGAAACATCCCAAATGTTCATCAACTGATGAATGGAACAAAATGTGATATATCCACATAATTAATAATATTCAGCAATAAAAATAAGAGAACTGATAATGCCACAACATGGGTAAACCTTAAAAACATTAGGTTAATTGAAAGTACCCAGTAACAAAAAAACACAATGGTATGATTCCATTTACATGAAATGTCCAGTACAGGCACATCTATAGACACAGGACATTTATCAGTGGGAACCTAAGACCAGTGGGAAATGGGGAATGACTGCCGATGGGTATAGGGATTCCTTATGAGCAAGTACTCGAAAATGATTTTTATCATGGTTGCTCAATTCTGTGAATATACTAAAAACCAAAATTGTAGAATTAAAATGGATGAATTGTATGGTGAGTTATATTTTAATAAATTTTTTTTAAAGAAAAGAGTGGACAATTTGGCTAAAAGAACTGTGCACCAAAACTTTAACCAATGATATATAAATTCAGAGAAAATTCAAAAAACAAAAAACAAAAAACATGATGAATCTAATTATATAAATGTTTAAATATATGACAGTAGCGGGAAAATGCTTGCTATACTGCATATTTAAAAATTTGCCATTTGAGTTTAAATGTGCAAGCAGTGGCCCAATACTTATTTAATCCATTAAATAAAGTACACTAGGAAAAGGGCTCTATAATACTTGGCAAACATCAGATTCCTGATTATAGTTAATCAGCTTTATGACAGTGGGAATTAAGTGTTGCAGAGCTAGAATACATTAGAAGCAACCACTCATAGACCAGTCTTATTTAACACCTCACTTTCTCTTCTCTAAAAGGTATTTTTACTATCAACCCAATTCCTCCCTTGTGATATAATATTGGTTTTTAAAAAAAAAATTTTTAATTATTTTTTTTACTTTTCTAATTATCTTTAAGGACTTTACAAAACTGCCAATTTTCTTCTAACTTCATGGTTCTTATTGAAAACAAATCTTATTTATCCTGGTTTTTAATCTTAAATATAATTTAACTCTAGCTTCTGTTGAAAGATTCTACTCCTGAGCATAGTGTTTTAGGTTCTGATAAATAACCCATAATGTACAGGGTATATTTAGAAGAAATAAAGGTAAAGAATACAAAAAGAAATAGGCTATTCAACAGTCCTCTCTCATTAGCAGGTTCCCCGTCCCCCCAGGAATGGCTGCTAAATCAGATAAAAATTCTAAAATTACTCTGTGGCTCTCTCTGGGGAAGAACCTTTGTCGAAGAGATACTACAGTTGATGTTTAAAATGATTCCAAGCAGTTCCATGGACTAGATTAGGTTTAGGACTATTTGGTTTTAAGTTTCAAAATCCTAGCTCCAGCCAGAATCAGAGTACCATGACTAAAAGGAATTGCTAAATGCATGTTCTCATTTAAGAGATGACAAATGAGTAGTTCCAAGTCATTAAGTCATTTTTCCCAGCCAATGGCTCCAACTCAGGAGTTCTGACTCAGAGGTCACTAACAGTTTCACTGTACAACACAAAGTATATATAACACTCTACCTTATAGTTTATAAAATTAATTCCACATGCCTTATATTCTTTACAGTAATAGGAATAGTCCACAGCAGATCAGAAACTTAGGAAATGAGTAAATGGAATCTCAGGGATTTGGGTAGTACAAGTGTTCTCAGAACTAGACCTGAGTCTTCTGATTTCCAGCAAGATATTGATGGGGTTCAGGGCACACCACCCTGAATGTGCCATTTTAGCATGTGGTTTATTTTGCTTGCTGAAAACAATTAAGGCCCAACAGATTCAGGAAGAGCATTTTACCTCCCCCTAACTCCTTAAAAGAATTTAGATAGGAGGCCTATGCCAGGAAAGAGCTACAGAAATAACTTTTCACATCAGGAAGACTTCCTCACCTGGCATGGCAAACATTTGTTTGCCAAACTTTTGTTCACCAAACATTTGTTCTTCCAATCGTATGAATTTTCTTCTCCTTTGAGGTCCCATACCCTTACCCCCTTCTCTTTAGTTCAGAATGGTATAAAACCTCAGTTGCCTCGCTGTTGGAGAACCTTTCATATCTGCATGGGTCTCCTGTACATACATGATTAAATTTGTTTTTATCTTGTTAATCTGTTTTATCTCAACTGAATTATTACGCCAGCCAAAGAACCTACAATGAAAGAAGAAAAATTTGCCTTCTCCACAATGTTGCATTGTGCTTGTTTTCAAAATTTTAGTCTCATGCAAATCCAAGGTAAGGTCATAAACTTATTTCTAACTATACACGTTCCAAAGCATTGGCTTTTCATTCGAAGTGAATTTGACCTAATTGAAGCCAAATTGGATTTGGACCATGCTTTTGATTTTTGTATTACCATTTCTCTCAACATAAGTTATACAACAACATTTATTCAATAAATATTCACCTACTGTCCTTTATATGTGCTGGGTTCTGTTCTTAATTTTGGATTTTTGATAATAGGATGACTGAATTATAGTCTTCACCAAGGAACCTTTTAAAAATTTTTTTATATATTTGACACAGAGAGAGAGAGTGTGCACAAGTGGAGGGAGCAGCAGGAGAGGGAGAAGCAGGCTCCCACTGAGCAGAGAGCCCCACACGGGGCTCGATTCCAAGATCACGACCTGAGCTGAAGGCAGACACTTAACTGACTGAGCCACCCAGGTGCCCCACCAAGAAGACTTTTATTGTGCTTGTAGACACTGAAAGGCTAAATGAGAGAAAGAAAACACATAGCATGGTTTTCTTGTTGATCTTGGTGCTTGATGGTCCTCAAACACTCCTGACTCCGTAATGAGTTCAGTAATCAATTGCCTCTGGCAAGAAAAAAGATGTAACTGACAACAGATCACATTTTGGTTGGTTTCTGCCACCTATAGGTTAAAGACTGGTTATCATTGCCACATTAGTGCTCAGAGGAAAACACTACTTTGAAGTATTGTACTACAAGTAAGAATGAATGTAAACTGATTTAACTGGGGTAATGGCTAATTTCCTCCCAGCTGGAGAAGTCTCTGATTAACAGCAACTTGTAATTGTTTTCTTTATTTACCAATCAAAGGGTAAGTATTAGGACAATTCACTATAATGAATAAATTAAGACCATGACTTTCAGTGCCTGAGGGAAAGAATGGCTTCTGTTAGTTCAAAGAAGGTAGAAGCTTCCCTCCTTTCACAGACATTGCATCCTGAAGGCCCAGGAATGAAATGAAAAAGGGCGTGTGTAGGGGCGCCTGGGTGGCACAGCGGTTAAGCATCTGCCTTCGGCTCAGGGAGTGATCCTGGCGTTATGGAATCGAGCCCCGCATCAGACTCCTCTGCTATGAGCCTGCTTCTTCCTCTCCCACTCCCCCTGCTTGTGTTCCCTCTCTCGCTGGCTGTCTCTATCTCTGTCAAATAAATAAATAAAATCTTAAAAAAAAAAAAAAGAGCGTGTGTTATGGAATAAAAAGTATATATATAAACAATGTTCCCATCTATAAAAAAAAAAAAGGGTCTGAGCCCGTAATTTTAATTTTAAAGAATATTTTACTTTTGCAAAGTTTTCTCTTTCATTCACTAGACGTTTTCTGTGACCCTACTATGTGACAGATGCTTATCCACATGCCAGGAGTATGGCACAGCCCTTGCCCTCCAGGAATGGGAAGAGCATGTGGGTCAGAGTACATGTCACTTAGGTGTTGTGAGATATAACTTGGGTGTCTTTTCTCTGATTCTAAATGTCTCATTATTAAAACTATGGATGGGAAAATGTAATTTCAGCTTTGGAAAATGCTTTTATTAAGTCCATATTTGTTAATGACTATAAATACATAATTAACCACAGAATTCACACACAAACCTACATTTTAAGAAAAAGATGTTTGGTACCCTCATTCCTACTCTGGTCTATAGAGGAATAAAGATTTTATATAATATTATTTATCAAACTTAAATTTAGTAGAATGGAAAGATATTCAGTGCTTATTTCATGTCACTGTGTGATCTAAGACTGTGGGACAAAAGAGTATTACTGGGCTTTGAAGTGATATAATGGTAAGTAGTCATAGGCCATCTTTTATTACTTGTATAACTATGGAAAGATCATTTAATTCTAGCTTTAAAATGAGATTAATAATTATTTTAGATGAAAGTAGTAATTAAAACAGATTGAGTGACATGATGGCAATAAATTCCCTAATCTAAATCTGTTTGGTGGTATATAACATATTTTTGGTACAGATCACATATTAAAATATATAAAGACAAGAAAATACATCATTAAGTAATGAGGTCCAGGTTGAAGTGTCCATGCATCTTATTTTGGCAACATATTTTCGCTCCTGCCACTATTTGAAATGAACAAAAAGAATTAATGCATTTTTGAGCTAACCTTGTTTTCTTCCAAGAGAGTAAGCTTGCATTTCTCTTAACCCAGGTCTGACAACTTTGGTGGGCTTTGGGACTTTTTTTCTTTTTGAAGGGATACATGGCATAGTACACTAATGAGTGTCTATATCAATTTCTTTTTCCTGAGTATATGCAGAAAGAATAAAAGACCCAAAAGAGCAAGCCAAAATATAATTAAAAATCTATAAATTATGTCTTGCCTAAATGGTCATTTATTCTATGTGAGTGACTGGCTATGATTGTTTCTAGTTATATAATCTTTTAAGTTGGAATCTGGTTGTCATTTAAAACAATAACTGATTTTAAGCATTATCCAATGATGTATGTGTTGGGGGGAAAACTAGTCCTGAAAAGCCAGAGGTAAAATTTACCCAACTGTGAGTTACTCTATGATGTGTACTCCATAGTTAAGTCAATTAACATTGATCCAATGCATTTAATCAGGTTTCAGCAACGTCTGCAATCCAATTAAGGTAAAGATTCTATAAGAGCTAAATTTTGTTAATCAAATGACATTTAAAGTTGCTCTATTTTCTTCTTTTTTGACGAAAAACAGATTGTAAAATTGGAGGTTTTCTAGTAAATCAAAATATTCAATGTCAAATGAGTTATTATCCATTGATAAAAATTTGAGTACAGTATAATATATGCTCTGACATAACACATATATTTTGCTCTAAAAAATCAATTAAAATTAGATGCATTTGTCTCTTTTCCTTCCTTCCTTCCTTCCTTCCTTCCTTCCTTCCTTCCTTCCTTCCTTCCTTCCTTCCTTCCTTCTTTTAAGTAGGCTCCACACTCAACATGGAGCCCAATGCAGGGTGTGAACCCATGGCCCTGAGATCAAGACCTGAACTGAAATCAAGATTCAGATGCTTAACTGACTGAGTCACCCACGCACCCTGTTGCATTTTTTAAGTAATACACCTGTTGAAAAGGAAAAAAAAAAATTCTATCATTCAAGATTCTTCTGGCTGGTCTAAGAATTAAATTGACATGAGACAGATTAACAGGAGAAAAATCAAATTTCCACATATACATGAAAGATTCCAAAGGCAGGGAAAATGAGAGATAGATATAGATATAGATAAATATAAAATTCTGGATTAAGAGAAGGAAGGTTAGGAATCTGAAGCTAGAAAGGGAAGAAAGGCAATTCACAGGAAGCATGAAAAGATAAATGTTTGGTAACCAAATGTTTGCTGGGTCATCCAGAAAACAAAGGGAAACAGAGAGTACTTTGATCATATAGGCCTAGCTAGGTTCCTCCCTGTATACCATACTTAATTCATATTATACTATAGTTATTTATGGTGATAGCTCCCTTCCTGGAATATGTTCTCTATCTAAATTTTTTGAGGCAGTTGTGGGGGGTAGGGAGGAGGCAAAAAGTAAAACTTGAGTTTTGTGTTCCTTAATCAGCTTAAAATAATCTATATGCCAAAGAGACATTTTGGGGTGGCAAGTTTTATTTCTCAACATAACATAAACTTGATTAATTTCAAAAACTTATTCTAAAGTTTAGAAATTAACCTTTAGCTTATGTTTTAAATGAGTTATAGCTCATAATATGGCTTATGAGTGATACAAAGACTATTTCATAGTATATTTTGTATCTTAATACACACATAAAAAAATGAAATTTCCTACCTTCACAAATAGTTTCAAAACTTGAAGGAAAATGGATACAATAGAATCATATTGTAAAAGTTTTCTAACGAATAATTTTCATCCTTTGGGGATGTTAGAAATAAATGAACAGTTCCATGAAAAGGAATTTCAAAAAATTATTTATGTTGCTGAGGTCATCAAAACAAATAGTGATACTAAACTCAGGAAAACGTTTTAATTACGTAATAATACTTTGGGAGATTTTTGAAGCCTGATTCCCAGCCCTATGGTTACTTGAATATTTTCAGGACAAGAACAGCGGAACCCAGAGGAAGTATCTACTCCAGTCCTCATGGGGGCAGAGGAGTGTTTTTGGTGATTTGCAAGGGGTCTACACAGCATAAATTTATTCTCTATCTTTCCACCAAACCCCATTCAAAATTATGTCATTTTCTTTCTTAAATTACACATTTGTCATTGTAAATTTACATTTTGTCTTATTAAATAAGTAGTACTCTGTGTAAAGAGTATGATTTACAAAATTATTTAACATTCAAAAGTTGTCATTGCTTTCGCTCCTCCCATCCCCTCCTCCTTCTTCTTCAGATATACAGCTGTATAAATGGCAGCAAATCAGTGCACATGCCCCTAGGGACCACTGAGCATAGGTACCATTGTGGTAAAGGAGGCATAATTTTTATTGCCTTAGGTAATTTCAAGAACAATATTCAGTTAATCATTCATACTATTTCTATTATATCTGGTGGAAAAAATGAATTTATTCAACTAATTTTCCACTGAATGTTAAGAACTCAGTCTCAAATATTTATTATTAATTATATTATGTATTATTATAATTACTGTTATTCATGTCTTAGTGACAGTATATTTACTCTATTTTCTCACCATATTCCCTTGCCAGAGAAATGTGAGTGAAGAGAAGTACTCTATGTACAGAAGACTATTAAATGTCCTCTGCAATGTAACCTCCACTTTTCTTATTGTTGTTGAATTGCAGTTAGACATTTATAAACATATTTCTCTTTACTATGAAGTCCATTTCAGCAGAGACTATGCTTTGCCATCTGTATTTTTATGGTCTCTAGGACAGAACTTCTGGCACTGAAGTTCAAGGAGGGAAGAAAGGAAGGAAGGAAATGAAAGGAAAAAAATGGCAGGAAGAATAATGATACTTGGATAAAAATCTAGAGTTTTGTTTTGATTATTTATTGCTGCATAACAAAATTCCTTAAAGTGTGATGACTAAAACCAATACCTAGTTAGCAGGCACTGCTCATCTTTGCTCCATGTTGGATTGGCTGAGGGCTTCTTTGGAGCCAGAGACACTAAGACAGCTTCCCTTGTATGTTTGGCACCTCAGTTTGGATGGATGGAAACAGTGGCTGGGTTACTCTACCTCTCTTTGTAATCTTTCATCCTTCAAATCACTCTCTCTTGATGGCAACTCTCTCCAACAAGTTAGTTGTTCTTGACTTGGTGGCTGTTTTGCAAAAAAAATGGAAGCTGTAAGACCTCTTAAGACCCAGAACTGGAAATTTCAGATTGTCACTTTTACTATACTCTGTGAGTCAAAGAAAGTCCCAGGACAGCTTGGATTTTAAAAGAAGAGGAAAAGACACAACTTCTTGACAGGAAGAGCAGCATGTGCATGTAGGTGTGGGAGGAAGTGTTACAAGTCGTCTTCGCAGAAATCTACCATAAGTGCTTACAGCCTGTCCCTGGAGTGTCACAGGAAACTATTTCTCAAACCCAACTGAGGAAGTATAATTTGGCAGAATTTTTCCCTCTTTACTACTTTTTAAAGAACACATTAAAATATTTGCTGCAATACCTCAGCCTGACCAAAAACTGTTAATCAAATATATCCTGAAAGTATTTAGGATCATTTTAATAATGTCTAAAAGCATTTATAAATATCTATATTAATTAACTAGGAAATGTTTTAGAGAAATTGTGAATTGCCATATCTATATAAAGCTTGTCACAAAACTAACTAATGATTGTAACTGTGAACTAATTTATAGAAGGGTCATGCGTAGTCCTTCTAAGTTTAGAAACTTAGTGTATTTTTCTGGAGCACAGAGCAGCTGAAAGATAGGGTGATAAGACACTTTAAAGATACACTTGACTCTCAATGCGGAAATTAGGGGCACTGACCACCTGCACAGTTGAAATCCCACATATAACTTTTGATTCTTCAAAAACTACTACTGATCTACTGTTGGCCAGAAGCCTTACCAATAACATAAATGGTCTATTAACACATATTTTGTATGTTATTTGCATTGTATACTGCATTCTTAAAGTAAGCTGAAGAAAATGAGAAGAAAATCATAAGGAATAGAAAATACATTTATAGTACTTTACTGTAAAAAATCCATGCAGAAGTGGACCCACACAGTTCAAACCTCTGTTGCTCAAGGGTTAACTGTCATAACATTTCTTTTGAAATATAACGGTATTTATTTAAATGGATTTGTGCATGTATTTACACATGAAATTTGTAACAGAAAACCTGACTAAAATATAATGGAAGCTTTTATTTTCCCCCTTTTTTTTTAAGTTTATTGTAACAAATTTGCTGCGTCATTGAAAGGAGTTACACACACATGTAGGCTTCATAAAGATTTGAAAACATATGATATTACATTTCTATCAGTTCAGCACTTTGGTTAGAATACACTTTGATTCTAATAAGATTGACTTTCTTTCATGAGTGCATTCTCCATGGGTTTGGGAAAATATATCTAATTTAGAGGATTGTTACAAGGAGATGTCAGCCCACAAATTAATATCCGTTACTGGTCATCTGAATGGTGATAATGGATGTTCACTGTGGTTTTATTTTATATTCTTAAGAAAATATTTTTTAAGATAGTGAACTATTTTAAGTTCTTTTAGTTTTTAGTTTCAGAAGTTTTTAAATAAAATTTCTGGCAGTAATTTTGAAAACATTGAAAACATGTTGATTCAGAGCCTCTTTTTAATGAAGTTGAAGCCATTAAGTGATTGGAAAAGCGTGAACATACTGTGTAGTCTCTGGTGATATAAATGATTATTAATATGCATCTTCCTAATACAAAGGATTCTGCAAATAGTTTTATTAATTATACTATTTTTAGGATTCTGGCATCATAGGTTTATTAGGAAGCTAATATTTCAAGGTAAGGCTTTGTTCAATAGCCTTGTGTAATTATTTCCCACTTTTGGTAACTAAGCTACTGAGGAAACAGACAAAAAAAATAACATGTTGACAGGATAAGCTATTTTTGCTTGGCTGCAATTGCCCAGAGTTTCTATTTCAACTTTTCTCCTCTCAGGGAGTTGCCACTAATGTGACAATCAATCCATCCAGGCTTCTGGTTATTAAAGGACAACCTGACAGCCCTTTTAATCGATCACCTTGCAGTGCCAAGAAGTGGTAGAGATGTTGAGGGGAGAGGTGAGGAATTACCTTAAATCTGAGGTCAGTGATACTCTTTGCAGAGGAAACCACCCTAGGAATCTATAACCTAAGGTGAGTTTTTACTGGTATCCTTCATTTTTTCTTTATGCTGAAATAACCTTGAGAATACACCAGATGATTTAGGCAGGTCAGGAAGCAATAGCCCATTTCTTCAGAATTCTTAGGGTGGAAGCTCATTCCCTCAAGGTAATACATTTTATTTGTACTATTTTCCACAGTTTAACCTTAATCAGCTTCTAGATAACCTCCTAACCTGTAATTTTCCCAAGAAATTGAGGGTGTGTGTGTGTGTGTGTGTGTGTGTGAGAGAGAGAGAGAGAGAGAGAGAGATTTAAAGCCACTCCTTTCTAGTCAGGGAAGTAGATTGTCTTCTGACTCATTTGCTTAGGATCCTCACCAAGGACCTACATGTTTGTGTCTGGCGGTCACAGCTACCCCCTGAATCATCCCTTAGAGCTTTATCCAGTGCAACCTTCAACACACAGTTCTCACTGTACTATCCTGGTTTTCTCCATGTCACACATACAACCCATTTCTATTTCTAGTTTGCGGTCTTTGCTTTTGCTATTCCCCCGGTCTTGCAATTGCCTGAACCTTTTTACTCATTACCACGTAGAACGTAACCTGTCTCAGAAGTTTAACTCCGTCTATCAGTTTCTTCTGATAATATCACAGCCCTCTTTACCCTCACAATATTTTTTTTTCTCATCTAAAGCAATTGCACTCATTTAACAAATGATTATATAATGACTTATCTAAAGTTTTTATGATGTTATGTCTGTCAGTTTGTCTTGCAAGGTTATAAATTTGAAACTGAGGATTATATACTTGCAACATATATCAGAAGGTTAGGGGCCTGGGGTGCTTTATCGACTGACTGATTTCTGCCAGTCACTTCACAATTAACATGAGATCCATCTCTTCTCACTGTGTAAGATTCCACATTTCACTGAAGTGAAAAATGCCTTTCCTTCTATATGGCAGACAAGTTTTTAAAAAAATATATTTTAGACATATCCTACGTAAGATCATTTTGTCATGTTTATATTATTTTTGTTTGCTACTGTTGTGATTCCCTAGACAGACCTGTTTTGATTAATTAAAATTCCTATTTTATTGTTGTTATGCAAACATTGCAGTGACTCGAACATCATAACTTGATCTTTGCTGTTTCTACTAGAAAAAACAACAACAAACAGTCTGCATTGCTTATGGATAGCAAGTTGGGGTAATGGGAGCTTCTTTGCTTTAATTTTTATATTCATAATTTATCCCTCCCTAGTTCTTATCAGGTCTCTCATTACATGAAGTACAGTAGCAGAATGGACAAAAATGATCCTTTAATACCAAGCTGTTTTCTATCAGGAACATTTCACTCCAAGATACCATCATATGGTGAGAAAGAAGTCTATTTAAAAATACAACTGCCATTCCTAAGTAACATTCTTTTGATATAAAAAAAGATTCTGATTTGCTTTTTATAAAATCAGAATTTTTCTAGCATTTAAAAATGGCAATAGGCAAATTACAGCCACAAACACAAAGGCACCCCAAATGCTGTCGTTCTTGTGCCAGACTAAAAATATTCCATATTGTGGTTTTTAGAAAGTAAATAGCTGTTAAAAGTAATTGTTTTATAACTATAACTGAGAGCATTACTGAAAGTAGAAACTAAAACATGAAGTGGATCACAAGCCTTGTTTTTTGTATAAGACACCCACTTAACAACATGTCTAGATGTCTACAAACAAATTGATTGACACCAAGTTGGTGTGTAAAGGGACAAGGAAAGCTCATATGGTTAGGAAGATAATACTGCTTTTACTTTCAAATGAAACAATATTTGAGCAGAATGAGTTCTTGGGACTGATTAGGAATTAGTGCAAATCAATAGAAAAACTCTTCAGACAATTAAGATGTAATTAGGCTTTCATTACCTCGCTACACTGATGTGCTTGTCCTTATTAACTTTGCCCCCCTTCTGACTCCTCACAGTTTTACTAAATCTGCTCTTCCTCCCTGCTTCAGACTCAGTGGTTCTCGAAAGCCTGACAGACAGGCGCTAGTAATGTCCATGTCCTCAGGTTAGAATTAACCTAAGAAACCATAGCTCAGCTCATGACTCAGTCTTGGGGCAGAGGTCCCCGCACTTCTCTTATTTCTAGCCTAAGATCTGCTTCTTTCTGGAAAGGCTTTTGGGTACCTGCATTCCTTTCTTTCTCAAACATCTTGCTTACCTCCCTGTCAGATTTTTTCTCCTTCTTATTTTTTTTTTCCCGTTCATAATTCCAACAGGTAATTAAGTTCTTTAGTCCTAAAGCAGTGCTCTGCAGCCATTTTTTAAAATCTTAATTCCTGAAGTTGGGATTTTATCACTTGGTGCAGATGTATTTATTATAGTTTTAGGGACAAATTTCCTGGATGGCTTGCGTCCACATTCTGCATATTCTGCCTTCCTGATTTAATGCCTACTCCTGGAATGATGGCAGAGACCCTCAGCTGATTTGTTCTCTATGATGATCTAGCTCCCTGTGGATTATAAGACTCTCTCATTTTATTGCATTTTCCACTTGTCAGTCGAATAATACCAGAACATTGGTAGGTAAGTAAAGGCCTATAGAGAAGACTGTCTTAGATATACTAAACATCTTCTTATGTAAGGTTAATAGAATGAAATTTTCTTTAAGGACTGAAGCAACTGCCTCTCCATCCTATTATCTTTAGGGTGTCTCTTTGAAGATTTAACTATCCCAGTAAGAGACTCAACCTTTTCACTTAACAATGCAATGTCATGGGCCTTCTGACCCTTAGAACTGTAAACACATCTCTCTGAAGTTATTTTCGCACAAGATTTATAGGAGACAATCACAAGATACATCTACCTTTCTCTCATGGAAGACAAATTTAATTGTTCTGTGTAAGTTGATGTGAATTTCTGTCCCTTACTGTAGTCACATTCATGCATGTTGATCTAATAATGCTTATTCAACATTAAATCATTTCATCTTCTTCTATATTGGTACAGAGAGATCTTCTCTTGACAGTATTGCTTTATTTGACTAATACCTACCTATATCTTAGAAATTTTTAAAGATTTCCTAATTAAAAAAATAAAAATATGTGATTTTTATTTACTTGCATTTTTAAGTAAATATATAGAGTACTCAATAAATATTACTCCCTTCCCATTCTTCCTATTGTATTTGCTTATTCTAATCATGAAAAACATTTTCAACCCAAATAGTTTCTCCTTAGAGAAAACTTGAATGTATTATGTCCAGAATAAGGTGATTTTAGGTTTAGGACATCAAGCTTTAAGAGGAAAAATGTCAAACTAGAGTGGTGGTGGTGGTTGTTTTTTCTAATTAATATTGAAAGTTGAGAAAGCCTCACCTTCCAGTCCTAAATATATGTGAACTTTAACCTTAATTAAATATTCAACTCCAGCTAACTTCTCTGAGAAGGCTTCCCAGTTCACCATAAACCACTTAATCACTCCTATTCCTTAGCTTTTAAAACACGTTTTATTGTCTCAATCTCTTATTTGGCATCAATTTTATGAAGACCTCACATTATTTCTCAAGTATATGATATACCCCAAGTGAGAATATAACTGGCTTAAAGCAGGGCTTTGTCCAGTTCTTGTTGGTATCTCACAAAACCTTACACGGGGTAGGTAACTTAACTGAGAAAACATCTTTCAAAAATGCAAACTTTAAACCCATTTATTTCCATAACGTTTCTCTTTTGTGCTACATTTTACCTCTAGATTGATGATCTGTTCATAGAAATCTTTTCAGAGATATCCACTGTTATCTTACTGACTGGTCTCTTTGCGGGCCCAGCACTAATATTCCGAGTTGTACATAAAATCATTTGTTGTTGAAGCCTTTCACAGGTCAAGGGAAATTTAAGTTTGAAATAAGTAACGAGGATTATTGTATATCTTTTCAGCAGAATGTTAGGGCCTCTGAACATTATCTGAGTCAATAACACATTCAGGATTGTCTTCTTTCAGCTATTCTACAACTCTGTACAGATCAAAGCTAAATTGTAGAGAACTGATGGCAATGCAAACCCATTATGCTCAGTGGCAGAACAACTCCCCCTCCGATGTAAAAGCCAGTTTTGCAGCCATTTGCAAGTTCATTTCAATAATCTTGGTCTATAAAGTTATCTGTTCTTTGGATTCTCCATTGAACCAGTTACAACATCTGTCTTGGTTTCTTCATTTAATTATTGAGTTAAATTGTATCTTCTACATATTTTAGATATATAGGAGTCATTATTTTGCATTTTTGCAAAGTCATGTTCAAAATCATGATTTTACTTTGTTTTGAAAGTTATGTTTTAAAAATACTTAGTCTCCTAAAAAGTGCATGCTGCTTGCAGAGTGGACTATCTCAGTAAAAACCAACAAAAACATTGGTTATTATTTCAGAATATATGTTTATCGTAGTTCTTGTGTTTTGTTTTGTGTTTTTTTTTAGTTTATTCATCATGTTCCTCATTCTTAGTAGAAATATGAAGCTGAAGTAATTTAATTCAGTAATTCCTCTATCTCTGTAGCAGCTATGGAAAGAATTATGGGACGAGTTTAAAGGAACTAACTAAATATTTCATAAATCATTAGCAGGAAAGCATTTTAGTACCAAATTTCCTGGAGAATGTCTGGATTTTAATTATCCATTTTGTCTTTCGGCTAGTGTCTAGACTTCCTTTTACAATGGGTAGTTTAAAAATATTACTACCTCTCTGTTCTTTTTAAAGCAAAATTAAGTGGTACCAATAAAAACAACAAAAGATAAACTTTCTTATCCAGGCATTCAAAGTGCCACTCTCAACATGTATTTTCTGCCTTACCTTTAACTATCATACACTATACACTATACATGCCCACCCTAAATGTTCACTTCCTACGTGTTGTAATTTATTTTCTAGTATGACACCATTCCATTTTTTTCTTCCTTAATCAGGATCCAGTTTTATTTAGCCTTTCTAGTTCAGTTCAAATTGTACTTTCTCTTACCTGATTTAATCTATTTCAAACGTGAGCCCGTAGAAAACTGCTGGGAAAGTCAGTCTCATGCCTACATTCTCTTTGCCCCCATTCTACTACCTAAGAATTATCCCTGAGCTTGGAACACTTCCTTCCCAAGAGATAGGGAGACCACACATCCTGTGCCAGGTTTATCATCTCTGTGGGAATATCTTTCTCTGCTTCAGGCTCAGTAAATGTTCTGTTGTCTCTGCTTTAACCATGTGTGTCATATGACACCTGGCCAATTCCAAGGTTAAATCCGTCCTTCATGACAAAGGGACAGGGTCCTTGTACTATGGCACAGGAAGGATGCATATACGCAAATTTTCTATGTTGTCTATTGCGAGAGACCACTGGCCATGGGGAACCAATGCCCACTATTGAAGCTGACCTTGTTCTTTATCTTCTCTGTGAGTAAAGCATTGCTCCATCTAGTAGTTGACTGAACTATGTTCTTGTTGTCTTCAGTACCAAGAGACAATGGGTAGAACTGTTTGGACTACTATTCTTGGTATTGTTATCATCTTTGCTATCCCCCATGTAGTCAAAGTTCTCCCCCGGTATATGTAACTGGTGCACAGTGTCCTACTCTCTTAAGATTGATAAATGATACATGGTAATCTCAGCAAAAACTATTTGTGATTTTCCTGTATTATTAATTACACACAGCATAACAAGCCAACTCAGGAAATCCTAATACAGGGTCTGGTTAAAATAACTGCTTAATAAATGTTACTGATAAAAAGAAACAGTGAATGAATATATATAGAAATATTCCAGTATATGATTTAACTATAGAATTCCTATATTTTAACAAACCACTAATAAAAATCACCTTAGCTGGAGAAATTATAATAGATTATTTTTAAATAATAATCTATTTAGCCTTACTAGGAAATCAGTGGACTTCCAGTAATTAATTTATCTTACATATAAGTTCTCTTACCACTATGATACTATGTTTAAAAATAAACTCAATTTCTTTTCCATCTCATGATATGGCACTTCAATTCACCCAGAGTCACAAATCTAAAGATGAGGAGTCATCCCTAAATCATTCTTTTCTCTTATAATCTTCATCATTCCCATCAAAAGACCTTATGAAATGCTCTAATTCTGAAATAAAACTAGAAAATTAATATTTTTATGGCCTCCACTGCTAACATCCTCTTCTCTATTACCATTAATTAATTATCTCTTGAAATAATGCAAAGGTCTTTTATTTGGTCCCACTGCTTCTCTATATTGCTATTTTTATTTATTTTTCCTAAAGCAGACATATCATTATAATGTATGCCATATGTTTCCATACATTCTAAACTCCGTAATGGCATCCAATGTTCTTGCTATGATCTACAAAGCTCCACACAACAGTGACCCTGGTTAATTCTTGGACTTCAGTGCCAAATATTACTACCTCCTCACTCACTGTGCTCCATACTCCCTGATGATTTTGAATGTTTAAAGCTCAGTTCTTCTTCTAGATTTTTCACTTACTCTTTCTTCTACCAGGATTGTTCTTTGCAAGATATCTCCTTGGCTTTTAATCAGTCCTGCCTAACATCTACAAAAGAAATGTCAGAAACTGATTACAAAACACTTTCTAGATACTTTATGTCACACACTATAAAAATGTCTTGGCACTGGGGATACAAATATAATCTTAATCTCTAGGCTCTTTGTGTCCTAGTGACAGAGATAATTGATGTAAATAGAGTAGGAAAAGGTAAATGAGCAAATGCTGTAAATGAAAAACAAAAGAACTAGTAAAATGTTGTAAATAGTTTGATGAGGTGTTTTAGCAGTTATGAGATGACAGTTAAATTTTATAGAGAAATTAATATTGACTTCATGAAAGATAGATGTGTACTAAATAAGAAACATTTTATTTGTAACTATATAACTTCTCTGTCATCATCAGTATTCTGGAGAGTTTCCTAACTATATAGCCATCTTTGATGAGGCATGAGCACATTATATATTTAGGCAGCATAACAACACTACGTTTTCAACATCTATTTGCTTCATCTCATAATCTGAATATTAGCAAGCTTCTTGGGGAACTTGGTTTCGGAGTAACAAAGCTGTTTAATTTCTGTGTATTCTAAGAAAAGTTTAAGTGTTGGTTCTTTAAAATCAAACATATTTCTTTGCTCATTCAAAACTTTACCAATGAACTGGACACATGTAAATATAAAACATTTTTAAAATATATTTTTGTATTACTACAGAGCCCTTATAAATCAGATCATGGCCTCCAATTACATCTTTCAGGTGTTTCTTTGTTCCAAAATGAGGACATGTATGAAAGTCATATATAGTTACCATATTACCTTTGTATTTAAAAATTATAATGAAACATATTTGAATGTTATGGTACACTGGGATGTCAACATAGTTAATGCGTCCTGCAGACTGTGTTGTTAGAATACCTAAGTTTGAATCCTGGTTCTGTCACTCCTAATTATGTGTGTGACTTCGAGCAATTGTCTTAACAACTATGAGTCTCAGTTCCTTATCTGGAGAGTGGTGATGACAATTTTTGTTTTTGTCCTGTAGGCTTCTTAGTTAAGATAACACATTAGATTAATGCCTTGTTTATGTGGTGTGTTCAGTATTTGGGGATTTGTTAACTGTTATTTTTTTAATAACTACCATGTAACCTGGAATGGAAAAATAAACTAGCAATTGAAAAACAGGAGACATTTCCATTATTGCCAATATTTGATTTTTTCAGTTTCAGTGAGAGGTTTTCTTGCAAGAACATGCCATTTGGAATGAGGTAATAATTATTAAATATGAGCTTTACTTGGTCATAGGAGAGCAGGTGGTTTAATTTTAATAAGACTATTAAGCTATGGGAGGCAGCAGCTTGAAGACCAGTAATTTGAAGCAGTTGAAAAACAATTTAAAAAAGAAAAAAAAAATACAGGTGTGGGAGACACCATATCATACAAAATGTAGATGCACTTTTTCTTACATCGAAGAAAATGTAAAGGGCATTTGTCCTTCAAAAGGCAATAAAAATAGGCAATGAAAATATCTTTATCTATAAGAAAACTGTCCACGCAATGTAAAGAATAGACAATAGTTTTCTTATTTTAAAAAAACTGAAGAGGGGCGCCTGGCTGGCTCCGTCAGTAAAGCGTCTGCCTTTGGTTCAGATCATGATCTCAGGGTCCCGGGATTGAGCCTCACATCAAGCCCCACATCAGGCTCCCTGCTTGGCAAGGAATCTGCTTCTCCCTCCCCCTCTGATCCTTCTCCATGCTTGTGCTTGCTCTCTCTCTCTCTCAAATAAAAAAATCTTAAAAAAAAAAATCCTAAAACAAACAAACAAACAAACAAAAAAAACAAAAAAAAAAACACCAAGAATCTAAGCAATTATACATATGTATGGGGAAAAAAACCAAACTGGGGATATAGAGAAAAATCAACATGTCTATGTGTCTTTGAGCTTTCTTGAACATTTACCTAGATTTTCTTTTTCCCCAAAGAGATTTACTTCATTCTGTTGGTATTATTTTCGATGCATAGGATAGTTTGTGTCTCTTTAGAACTTCCTAGAATTTTATTACAAAAGTTATATTAACAGTCTAATTATTTTAGTTCAGTTGCTAGATACTGACCATGGAAGCAACAAAATTTGATAACTAAGTATACTTTAGAGATATAATTTAATGTAATTTATAATAAAGAAAATGCAATCCATTTGTAAATATTTGCATGACTACTACTAGTTTTTTTAGACTGCTAGTTTTTAGCCAGAAATAAGTATTCACTAAAATAATACCTAATATCTTATTAGATTCTTAGAATTTTAGAACTAGTAGAATTTATAGTGTTTACACATTTCTTTCTTCATTTTATCTTCCCATCTATACATAGTCATCTTTTCCCCCTTGAGTTTTGCTCAGCCCTTAGAAAAGGAAATTCTGGTAAGGTACAAGGGAGGAGAGTTCTCTTTCTCACAGGAGGAAGTCATTTATTTGAGAAAATTGAAGGAAAGCTTGCTGATCCTGCTGGCCCAGCCTCTAGCTAAAACTCTCTAACTCATCTACCGCTCTGATTATTTTTGTCTAACAAACGCCACACACTTAATGACTTAAAACTACACTTCTGTATTATGTGTGATGGTTCTGTTGGTCATGGTGTATACCTGCTCCGCAAGGATGTGGGCATCCAGCCAGAAAGACCCAACGACTTGGACGTATAGAAGCTATTTTGCTCACATATTTGGTGCCTGGGAGAGGATGACTTGAAAGCTGAGTTCAACTGGTGTTAACTAGAGCACCTGCACTTAGCCTGTGTGGTTTGGGCTTCTCACACCATGCTGGCTACAGCATAGCTGGATTTTTTTTTTTTTAAGTAATCTCTACACCCAACATGAAGCTCCAACTCAGAACCCTAAGATCAAGAATCTCATGATCTACCGGCTAAGCCAGCCAGGTGCCCCAGGACAGCTGGAATTCTTACAAGTGATCTCAGGACTCTGAAAGTAAGTTTCCAGTGAGCAAAGGGGTAGCTGACCAGCGTTCTCTGACCTAGCCTCTAACAGTCAAAGAAGTCATGAAACTGCTCCTAATTCAAGAGGAAGAAACCTAGGCTGTACTTGTTGCTGGAAAAAGTGTCAAAAATGTTGCTACCATGTTATGAATTTTCTGCTCTTCTTTCTCCTGTTATTTGTATGTGTAGGTGCAGTGCACAGGTACAGGTATGTGTCCTTCACCTGTAAGTCTAACATTCTTAGTGGCTTTTTTTTTTATACTGCACTCAAAGAATGTGAATCAGGACATAATCCTCAATGGAAGTGGCCAGGTAAATGTCTATGTTAAGATCTGGTATTCAGCAAAAGTGAATTTTTTTTTAAAGATTTTACTTATTCATTTGAGACATACACACACACACACACATATGTGTGTATATATATATATATTATATGTGTATATATATTATATATATGTGTGTATATATAATATATATGTGTATATACATATTATATATATGTGTATATATAATATATATGTGTATATATAATATATATGTGTATATATATTATATATATGTGTGTATATATATTATATATATATAGAGAGAGAGAGAGAAAGATCATGAGCAGGGAGAGGGGCACTAGTATAGAGGCTTGCAAACTGTATTTTGTAGGCTCCCCTGCCACTTGGATTCTGTTTGGTTTCTGCCAACAGAAAGGACTCAAACCAAATTTGAAGGCTGAAGAAAGAAGTCATACTACTTTGCTTCTGCTGGTCACCTAATGAAAGCAGCAACAGTAGCTCCTCTTTGCTTTGGCAGCCACGATTCCAGTAGCGTTAGCTGTAGTGGATCAGAGATCCAGCAATGCTGGCAAGAGAGGCTCCCGCACCATATGCAGCAGCAAACTGCTAGTCCGGCAGTGGCAGTTTGTGCACAAAAGCAACCACTACAATCCTAAGTAGCACTGGTGAATGTACAACATGTACTTGAAACAAATGTGAATTCTGGAGTTCTTGGCTTTAGTGTTCCGTAAATGCTCCTTAGGTCAACATGGTTGATAGTGTTGTGTTCATCTTTTAGGATTTTGCCCCTCTTTTTACTTTTTTGGCAATATCAGTAGCTGACAATAGTATTAAATTTTCAATTCTGTGGAATTGACTATTTCTTCCTTTAATTCCATCAATTAAAGTAGTAATGGTGAGGAAAATGTATATGAAACGTGTATTTTTAAACCCTTATTGGGAATATACACATGTATAATTTGTCATCTTGATGAATTAGTATTTTCAGCATTATGAAACTATTCCTGATAATTTCTTTATTAAAGGTCAGTTGATCTTTTATTTTTTATTTTTTGATCTGACAGTGACAGACATTGGAGAATTCTTATGCTTACTATTAGATTATGTATTGTTCTGGGGCACCTGGGTGGCACAGCGGTTAGGCATCTGCCTTTGGCTCAGGGCATGATCCTGGCGTTATGGGATCAAGCCCCACATCAGGCTCCTCTGCTATAAGCCTGCTTCTTCCTCTCCCACTCCCCCTGCTTGTGTTCCCTCCCTCGCTTGCTGTCTCTATCTCTGTCGAATAAATAAATAAAATCTTAAAAAAATATATTTTTCTGACCATTTGTTTTCAATTTATATCTTTGTATTAAAGGTACATCCTTTGTAGAGAGTATACATATAGTAGGGCCTTAATGTCTATTTCCAATTTAAATAATTTCTTTTTTCTAAGATTTATTTATTTTAGAGGGAATGAGTGAGCACGGTGGGGAAGAGAAACTCTAAACAGACTCTGCACTGAGCATGGGGCCCAACACAAGTATCTCAGGACCTGAACTGAAACCAGTAATCGGACACTTAACTGTGCCACCCAGGTGCCCCCAATTTAAATAATTTCTATCTTTTAACTGGAGTATTTAGTTGATAAATATTTATTGTAATTATCATTATGGTTAAACCTAGTTCTACCATTTTACTATTTGTCTTCTCTTTATATTCTGCTTTTTGTTCGTTTAAGTAAACCATGCTGATTGTTTTTAGAGATTGTCCTAAGGATTACAATATCCATAAGTTTCACAGTCTTCTTACGGTTAATATGTAAAAAGTAGAGATGTGGGTCTACTTAATAACCCACATTCTTTATGCAACGGTTTTCATATGTATTACATCTAAAAGCATTATAAACCCTATGGTGAAATGTTAAAAGTTTTAAAATATCTTATGTGTTTGAAAAAATTAAAAGGAAAATAATCTTTTATATTAACCAACAAATTTATCATTTCTGGTGCTCTTTATTCCTTCCTGGGAGTCTGAATTTCTACCTGGTACTATTTCCCTTTAGTCTGAAGACTTGCTTTGAGCATATCTTGTAATGAAGGTTTACAGCCAGCAAATTATCCAAGATTATTTTGTAAATAAGTCTTATTTCGCTTTCATTCTTGAAGGATACTTCATTAAATACAAAATTTTGGAAAGGGTTTTTTTTTTTTTTTCTGTCAGTACTTTTAATATGTGGTTTCACTGTATTCTGGTCTCTATTGTTTCTGATGAGAACTTAGCAGTCACTGGGATAATTATTCCACTGAATATAATGGCCTATTTTTCTAAGACTACTTTCAAGATTTTCTCTTTGTCCTTGGTTTACAGCATTCGATGTGATGTGCCTTGACATTATGCTTGTTTTGTAGGTGTGCTGCTTATGGTTCCTCAACTCTTTTCGGGATTCTAATTAACCGTATGTTCTACTGCTTGATATTGTCCCTTTGTTTCCTAAGGCTTAATTTTAAAAAATTCTTTTTCTTCATACTGTATAATAATTTCCGTTAATCTATCTTGAAGATTGATTCTTCTGTCATCTCTACATCTCTATTTTGCTTTTAAACCCATTAGGTGATTTGTTTCCAAGCTCAGAGTGTGTGTGTGTGTGTGTGTGTGTGTGTGTGTGTGTGTGTGTGTTTTAGTATTTCTCTCTCCATTTGATTATTTTTGTTTCTATTCTTTTGCCAAAATTTTCTACTTTTAATTCCTTATGCTTATGTTTTCTCTGTGTCTTTTAGCCTAATTGTAAAAGCCACCTAAAACCACTGTATGCAAAATCTAACATCTCTGTCATCTCGGGGTCTCTGTTGATTTCTCAACAAGGAATCAGTAAACTATACCCCACAGGTCAAATTCAGTTCTCCACATGTTTTCTAAGTAGTATTTATTAGAACACACCTATACCCCTTCATTTACATGTTGTCAATGGCTGCTTTCACACTATAAATGGCAGAGCTGAATATTTGCAACAGGACTGTATAGCCCCCAAACCTAAAATATCCATTATATCATCTTTTACAGAAAAAGTTTACCGACTCCTGCTCTTCTGCTTATTTATTATTTTTTTCATTCGTCGAGTAAGTTTGGATTGTATCCGGGGGCATTACTAATGACATGCTGTGGTTTCTCTTATGTTTCTGTAAATGAACAAAAAAATTACATGTATAGCAGGCAGTTCATGTGGTTAAATTCAAACTGCAAACTCTGCTTCTGCACTTTTGGGCAGCAGCTGAAATCTTAGTTGTTCTTTTAAACATAGCTGGACTGCTTGATATTTGCCTCACACGTGTCAAGTTCAGGGTTCACCAGAAATGTAGGTAGAGTTTATTTACATAATTTGAAACTCCACGGGGCTCTCTTTTTCTTCTATGTTTCTCTTACTTTCCAGCAGTTGTAGCTGCCTTTATCTGCCCACTCGTTTCTTAAAAGCAGAGAGAAGGTGGTTTTTATACTAGAGCTGTTGCTGCCCAGCATGGAACTGTTCTCAGGCTAAAAATGAGACAAACAGTAATCTCACCCAGTCCTGTTTATTTCTTCTAAGCGTTAACTCTCCTTCAGTATCTGCCTATTTCTGTCCACTCTCCAATGCTTTCAGGGAGCTGTATTTGTTTTGCTGTTTGTGTGTGCACACATTTACGGTTGATACCTATGGAAAGATTGTTCAGAGGAGAACCAATCCTGCAGTAGCTTTGGTGGGAGTGAGCCCAGCACACTCAGTAGCAGCCACGGAGCTTCTTTCTGAGTAAGTGCTCGGCAGTCTCAGCAGTATCCGGGGCGAGTATGACTCATGTATTTATTTCCAGGGGAGGTAGTGTCACTGTAGTATCAGTGACATTCAATGTACTGACACCACCTTCTCCATTTGTCTTCTTCCCCAGAGAAGTAGAAACTTCCTGATATTGAGCTGTGCTCCCTTTTCTGCAGCAGCGTTCCCAATGTTTCTTTGTTGGTTTGTTTTCCTTCCCTATATTTCCTGCATTCACTTCCCCTGCCTGAACTACCTAGGGAGCTTTCTGCTTATTGACTAAATAATAATACTTATACATGATTGATGACAAATTAATATCAACAGTGAAGACTAATTTTAAAGGCAGGGAGAAAAGAAGAAATAAAAGGAGAGGGGGTGTTTCCGATAAAAAATTTGACTTTTGTTTGTTAGGTATTAGTCTAGGCATGAGGACATAATGTCCAACTTTTTTTTTAACACTATCTCTTTCTTTGCTCAGTACTTTTACTACCCTCTTAAGTGTTTGATTAATAAATATGTATTGAAAACATTAATGAATTAAAAATATATGGCTAGAGGTTCAAAAATGAAAAAAAAGAATTCCTAATTTTAAACTAATTTATTGTCCAGTGAAGTACTTTTCAAGGTGTTTTGTTTTTGTAATCTGAAACCAAAGCAAAAGAATGGAGGCATTAGGAACCAATTATAGGATGTGTCTAGAAGAATAGAGGTAGAAAAACAGCTGTTGGTGCAGGCCAGGGCTGACCTGGTAGGGTCCAGTGCCATCAAAAAATGGGAACTTATTACCCCCCCCTTTCTTTATCCCTTTCTTTTCCTACCAATCTTCCTAGTTCTTATGTTCCATAGATGAGAGAAACCATATGATAATTGTCTTTCTCTGCTTGATTTATTTCACTTAGCATTATCTCTTCCAGTGCCGTCCACAGAGATGTACTGTATGGTGACTAACATAATATAATAAAAAAATATATTTAAAAAAAAAAAAGAAGTTACAATAAAGCCAGCTAAGAATGCTAAAAACAAAAACAAAACAAACAAAAAAAAGATGGGGACTTAAAAAAACTCAGGATACTGTAAGACTGAAGCAAAAGAGTCCGTATAGGTAGGCAGCCTTCCTTCATGGAAATGGGAGGCACTTATATTGATAAAGCCACAGAAGTTCCTTTTGCTACTATCATAGGTATAAAATTATGTTCAGGCTTGGTTGGTGTCTAGATCAGAACAAGTGAAATACTGACTCATGGCCGCAGTTGGAACTGTAATCCTGCATATCCGTAACTCCACACTGATTAACAATCATATTAAGAATACAGCTATAATGGGAATAGAAACTGTGCACATTTACAAAATGCTTAATTGTGCTATAATTCTAAGAAAATAACAGGAGTATAATTATTGTTGGATCTTGCATGTTCAAGTCCTCTAGGAATGGGACACTGACTTGACACATGGAAAACAAGGAGCGTGCACTCAAAGATCCATAAAATGTATCCATAGTGAGGAAAGGATGATGACATGGAAGAAGTTCAGAAGCAAAGAATATCTTCTATCTGGCAATAATATTGGATAGATGTTAAATTGTAAAAGTATGACAATTATTAAATAAGCATTATGTAAAGGAGTACTGACAGAGATGCTGATTTTCACATACAACAGAGAGAATACAAAACAAAATGGAAATTTGTTTTATCAAAGAAATACTAATTATCATTACTGTGAATTACATACCAGCAATGCCAACTCCCATGTAGTGCCCGATGTACATACTATGATGTCAGATTAACCTTATGTGTATTTTATTATTCCCCTAAACTACTGATGCATGTTTAGCTCTTCTTGTTGTTCAGTGTTAGAGAAGCATTAGCAATACACATTTATGTTTAATTCCGTCCTTCCTTCTTAATCATGTATAATAAATATACATTTGCCTAGAAACATATTTGTCAATACAATTTTTACTTTGGCTCTCACATGTTATATGCAAATTAATTAACAAACCCCATTCTTTTCTCTTAGGAAACACGTTTATATAACTCATATTTGTTGTATCATTAGGACCTGAGATAGTAAAGAGTCACAAACTAGTTGAAGATGTCCCACAGGTTAACATAGACCTCTTAGCCACTATGATAGTCACCTTTTTCTCATTCCTTCTCCTGAAGGCCATAGAATATAAGGTGGTCTCTATGAGGTATGCTGGTTTAGCACAGTGTTCTGGCTACTAGGGTGTACTTCACTGCTTTGCACATTACCACAGGCTTATTTAATTCAAAGAGGGCTAACAGGGCTTACCTGTGTAATAGGCTAACATAGAAATACGGCTTTGTGGTCACATTTCCTACATGAATCTCGGAGATCATTTGCCCTTCTTTATAATGTTACTAAATATTCCTTAACCCCAGCATACACTCAGAAGACCTCATTTTAGAAGTAGTTTGAGTGACATATTCTGTATTGTAATACAAATCTAACCCCTCTTTAAATGTGGCCCCCAGTTCTTGTTTTGGCCAAGGATGTGTGTTACTCCAGTCCACCCTTCAGAAAAGTTGCTTTCCTAAAAGGTACTCTCTAGAAAATAGGAGCAGAGCCATTTTGCTAATCCATTCAATATCCTGCACCAGTGGCAGGAATTAAAGATTGAAAAGCAGAAAAGCCTTTAAGATTTTTCCCATGGGATGTTATTTGTTCATTGCCCCTTTTCTTAATTATCATCCATCACGCTTGCAGGACAAGTCGTTTCTTGTGCAATACCTGTTTTTCTAACTAGCGCATAAACCCCAACAAGCAGGGCTTATGGCTGTATTGTTTACTGTTACTCAAGTTGAACCCAAGCTTTAGCATATAAAAAGTGCTGCAAAACTATTTTTTGAATTCTTGGAATAATAAACGATAGATAGAAGGAGAAGAAAACCAACATTTTTATGTATTATGTTTTCTACTCCTTTCAAAGTCCTATCCCTCTTATCTGACTTGTGGCATGAATGTTTTTTAAAACAAGCAGAGAAAGAAAAGAGGAATCAGCAAACATCCTAATTAGGAAGCACTGAATACAGAAACTTTGGAGTAGTATAAATAGTTATTTCTTTTGTTTTGACATTAGTGACTAGAAAAAGCGTATCCCTGTTTCAGAACGTAGCTAGCTTTCAGCAGTGATATTTTTCTTTTCTGTTGTCTTCTGTAACAGCTTAATGAAAAATCTAGATTGGATGCAGCCACATCACTACCAGATTCTTGTTTTTCACTGTGATTAAGTGACATTCATTTTGTCACTTCAATTAAAAAAATAATTTGGGGGTGCCTGGCTGGCTCAGTCAGTGGAGCAAGTGATTCTTGATCTCAGGGTTGTGAGTTTGAGCCCCATGTTGGGTGTATAGATAACTAAAAATAAATAAATAAATAAACTTCAAAAAATAAGTAATTGAATGTGTTCCTTTTGTAATAGTTGTCAAATATAGAGATTACAGTGGCTCTACTCTCCTGAACAATAAGGAGAATATCAATTAAATTTTTTAAATTTGTAGTCAAATAAAATAATCTCTATCAAAAGATAATTTTCTTCCTAGGGACCAGTTGCTCTTACTGGCAAAAAAGCACTACTACCAGCTGAATTTTGAGTTCCCTCAACCATATTTAAAAAAAATACAACTGTTTCACATTTTATGTATCTAAATTTTGTCATGTCTATAAATTTTATCCTATAATAATGCTATAATATTTGTAAAACATATTCATATGTCTTATTTTCCAAAACTTGAATAATCAAGCCAGTTATTTTAGTACCAATCTTAAATGTTTAGTCTTAAGATGATTGCTACTTGTTATTTATTTATTGTGAAATAACTTCTACAATAGTTGCTTGACATTGTGCATTGCTGAAATAAATTTTGTAATTCCATTAGTTTATTAAGATATTTTAAACTATAATAATCTTTCATGGTATTAAGTTCAATGGTCATTCATTGGCCAAGTTTTATTTTCATCTGTAGGAATTTCAAGTCTTTTTTTTCTTAACTGTAGTGTTACGATGATAGGAAGAGGTATATAACCATAGAGTAGTGGTATCTGTCTACCCTGCCTTTGAAACTAGGTTGATCTTTGTGACAAATTTGACCAATAAAATATAGCATAAGTGGTCGAGGCTATATCATAAAGTTGCCATTCACTTCTAGTTTTTCTCTTGGGATGAAAAGAAACAGAACTTGTCACCCCAGTCTTTGACACAAGGATTATTCTGAGAGATCACTTTTAAGAAATTGCAGACACAAGAGAATCTCAGAAAACATATTATAAATTACCCTTTTATAAGACACATTTACATTTATAAGGGAAATTTCCATTTGTAAGGATGTCTCCTTCTCTGTACTAGGAAGAAGATAACTAAATCTCTAGAAATGTTTTTCAAATCTTATGAAGAAGCCAACAACTTAGTTCTGCTTACAACCTTACCCATGTTTACTGTGTTTTTCCTAGTAACTTCCCATAACTGTCTTCTCCACCTCCCAACATCTTTTGTCTTTGGCTAGAAATGTTATTTAAGGTGGTGGCTTGGGCTAAGGTGGAGAGTCACTCAGTTTTTCTGGGTATCTTCCGTGTATACAGGAGGTATATATATTATTAAACTTGTTTTTTTCCTGTTAATCTTTTTATTACATGGGGAGCTGAGGGGGCTTAGCCAAGAACCTAGAAAAACGTAGAGGGAAAATTATTTTCCTCCCCTACAGAAACTTACCGTTACTATTAGAACCCAGTTACTATGGTGTGAGAAGGCCAAATGTTCACAAGGAGAAGCCTCATGTGGATGTGTCAGCTGAAGTGCCAGCCAACAGCTACCATTAATTGCCAGATACATGAATAAAAGAGCCTTCAGATGATTCCACCCCCAGAAAATAAGTTACCAGCAGCCTTTGAGTTGTTTCTGCATGGAAAAGGAGAGAGCTTTTCCTGTTGAGTCCTGCCAAAATTGCAGATTTATGAGCAAAATAAATTATTGTTGCTGTTTTAAGCTACTTAGTTGGGTTAGTGTTTTATGCAGAAATAAATTATTAGAACAGGCACTATTTATTATTTCATTTAAGAACATAAAGGATGCAATTTATCTTTCTAGGTTTCTAACATTTAAATATGGGCTATTAAAAAACGTCTATCTCATAAATATATTATTTGGGGGAAAGGCATTTGACATAAAGCATAATTAATCTGGAAAAAAATATATCAACATCCAAAGATTATATTACAACCCAAATGTTAGAGGCAGTAAGTTCTACTTTAGAGTTATTTTAGATTTTATAACATTAATTTAAATTCTAATAAATATTAACATTCTACAAGTAAAGTACTAACATCCAAATTAAGTTTTATCTCTTCATCTTACTCTAAAAAAAATCATCAAAGTCTATTTAGGGATAAAGCTTAGAGTGGACCCAGGCCAGTCATCATTATCTAATCATAATATTGTGTCAAATATAGAAATACCCAACTTTTTGTTGGGTATACTGAAAAAATATGTTTTTCTACTAGTTCTGTTTATGCATCCAGTGGGAAAACTGAAATTTGCCTTGGAGCTGATTCTTACTTTGTTTTATAATCAACCTTTGGTGAACCTTTCAGTTATGCAGTTATGTAGCTATCACTATTTCCACGAAAATCGTGAATTCACAGAAGCCCTACGAAAGTACATGGTTCAGAGTAAAATACTGTTTTCTATTTAGTGATGTAAATTGAATGTAACTGTGGCAGATGTGTTCCTTTACATACATGGTGAATTTCTTTTCTTGATCTAATCTAGATGTTTTTATAATCACTTCTGTAGACTGGTCTATAAAGGAAGGAAGACTTTGCATTTCTACTCACTGGCACTGAAAGAAAGGCTATGAAAAGAATCATATTGTATTTGGTGCACCAGAATCCAGACTATTCCTTATTATTGTCAAAGATTGAGTAAAATGTCCAAATAATGTGAAATACACTGTTGTAATTAAGGTACCTGGGTAATAGAGCACTGACTGATCCTTTCAAGAGTTGGGTATTCTAGAGTATGGGAAAGATAATCCTCTGTGTTCCTCACAAAATCTTAATCCTGGAGCAGGATATAAAATGGTAATTGAACTAAAAAAGAAAATCTTTCTGAAAGGTAGGACAAATTGAACTAGAACTCTGAGGTATAGCAATGTGGGAGCATTTCTGGTGATAGAGGGGAGTTAGCAATCGAAGTGGAAGCAAGTCACTGCTAAGGCAGAAGATGAATTGGTAAGGGATTCTGAATTCAATCTATGGAATATTAAATAAACAATTCTTGCAGCTGTTTTATTTCCATTAGGTAGTCTATTTTACTTTATGACTAACCTTTAATACAGTCTAGTTGAAATTATATGAGTCTTATTCTTGGTAGAGAAAATCAGGGAGATTCACATTCTTCAGAACAAATTCCCATGAGCCATACAGAATCATCTCACTATATTATCATGGAGACTTATCTTTCTGAGTCACCATTAGAGTCAAAATGGTAGCTTATATTTTAGGGACGTTTCTAGTTCTCCTAACTTCTCTGAGTTTTTCTTTCTATATTTAGGGAAATAAATTAAAACATAACAATGACAGTTCTTAATTTATATGGCATAAAGAAGCCACAAATCCTTGAGTCTATAAAGAGAAGAGTTGCTCTTTTCAGAAAGCCAGCTAAAGGAAATGATGGTAGCCAGGTATGCAGTAGGTGTGTGCCCTTCTGCAATACAGTGGTTTAAGAAATATGCATATTTGGCCAGATGACCAAAGTATATTTCTTGTATATTTGGTCTTTGCCTGTGGTTCCTGGCTCACAACTCCCAAACTCTTGGAATTTCCTGAGCATGGGAGCATCTGTTGTCTTATGAAAATATGTAAAAGAAATATTATTTAAAATGGAGTGGGGAAGGCCTAAAGGAGTTCTTCTGCAGCCACATAACTAGCAGAAAGAAATAAAAATTATCTTGACAAAGGGGGGACATTTTTCACATAGTTTTACCTCCTGCTTTTAAGAAAAGAAGAAACATCCCTACCTGTCCTAGAACTAATGCACTAATCACTGCTTGCAGCCAGTGAGAAACCATCACAACTTCAAACTCTCATTCTTCTGTGGTAAACTTTTGCTCAAACAATCCATGTCAATTTCCTCTGAAAATCTAATAAAAGCTGACCTTCCCCTTGTCTCTTCAGACATGCCTATGCTTCGCCATAGTTTGCTTGTCCCAAATTGCAATTCTTCTGCCCTTCCCAAATAAACTCAATTTGCTGATACAATAACTGGCTATTTTTAAGGTTGACAGTCATAATATTTGGCCTCTTGTCCTCAGTTGCTGAAATTGTTTCAGAGCCATAAAGCTGAAATAGGTGTCTTCTTATTTATAACAGGCCATGTTATATCACAATCAGGTTTATGTTCATGAAGTGACTTCTGGAAAGCACCTAAGGAGGGAAGCCTATTGCCAAGGGATCCAACCCTGAATAGAGGGGTGGAATTTTCAGTCCCATTCCCTGATTTCCAGGGAGGGGAGAGGTGCTCAAGATTGAATCCATCACCAATAGCCAATGGACTAATTGATCATGCCTATGTAATAAAGTTACCCTTAAAAACTCAAAAGGAAGGTGTTCAGAGAGCTCCCTGGTTAGTGAATACATGGAGATTTGGGGAGAAAGACAAACCTGGAAAGGGCACAGAAGCATCCCACCCTTTCCCCATATCTTGCCTTATGCATCTCTTCCATCTGGCTGTTACTGAGTTATATCCTTTTATAATAACCCAAAAATCTAGCAAGTAAAATGTTTATTTGAATTCTGTGAACTATGCTAGCAAATTAATAGCATCCAAGGAGGGGGTTGTTGGAACTGACCTATGGCACATTGGGTCAGAAGCAGAGGTTACAACCTGGATTTGCAATTGGCCTCTTAAATCTGTGTGCATGCCTGTGTATGTGGCTGTGTGTGTGTGTGTGTGTGTGTGTGTTGGGGGGTATCCCTGAGGGACTAAACCCTTAACCTGTGGAATCTGATGTTATCTCCAGGTAGTTAATGTCAGAATTAAGTTGAATTTTAGGACACCCAGTTGATTTCATGAGAATTGTTCGATATGGGAAAATCCCCACCCCCATACACATTGAAATTGGTAATAGAAACTTTTACCTTCTTTACCCTTCCCCACTGTGGTTGGTGATCATGGATTACCAACTATAGCCCTTTCCTGCCTCACTCCTAAAACCAAGTATAGTAATATGTTCTTTTTCTATGGTATTTACCTACTCATATGCATTTCCCTCTTTAACAGAATGATCACCATTACTACTGCACTATAGAAGGGTCACCATGACTATGGTACAGTTTGCTGCTTCTTAGAGGTCACCTAGTACTGTGTCTTGTCTAATCATGAATGGGCACAGAATAAATGCTTAACTGACTCAGTAGGTATTTACTCAATGCATATTCTCTGCACAGCAAACATAGTATAAGATCCCAAAATGAAGATAAAGATCTTTTCCTTCTTTGGGTATCTAAAAATATCAGGCACAGATTATATATATATATATATATTTATATGGCATAAAGAAGCCACTATATATATATAAATATTTATATATATAATATTTATATATAATATATATAATAATTTATATATAATATATATATTTGATAAAATATATAAAGAAGCCACTATATATATATAAATATTTATATATATAATATTTATATATAATATATATAATATTTATATATAATATATATATTTGATAAAACCTGTAGACATAAATTTATTGAAGTACAGTTGACACAATGTTATATTAGTTTCAGTTGTACAACATAGTGATTCAACAAGTCTATTAGATATAGATTTTTGAACATCAGTGGATACATGATCAATTGAAAATAGAATATAAATAAGTTACAAAGCAAATTAAAACAACATGCAAAAACAGATCTTCCCTTAAAGCTAGTAAGTAGTTAATAGAAGTGCCAAATAGTCATGTAGCCTGGGTTGTCTAATGTATTTAATGACAAACACATACAAAATTATATTTGTATTCCAGGCAATATTTAACCTTTTCCAATGGTAAACCTGCGACTCATTTTCAGCATACTGGTTACCTCTCAGTGAAGACCTATGAAAAAGGGAAATACTTGAAATAGTCTGGAACTATCATAGAATATGATCATTAGTAAATGTATTTAGGTTGTTTGTAACTATTTTAAGTAACTATGTTAGTGATATTAAAGTATGTCAACCAAAACCTGGTTAGAACCAGGGTGAAAAAAGTGAAGTATTTGCCTTAGAAATAAAATCTGAAGAGTTAAACTCAGTAATTAAGAGAATTAATATTTTTTGCTATATTAAAAATAATCAACATTAATGCAAAAAATTCCTAATGTACAAAGTACCAAAATTTCAAAGAAAGGCGAGATCCCATTTTTCCCTTGCACAACCCTGCCTCACTCACCTCAACCTAATCTGAGCCCTGGTTCAAATACAACTTTGTTTACAAAAGCAGACAGTGGAACTTTGGGCTCTAGAGTTTGCAAACTTTTGTTTTCTTTTAATGTCACATAAACATTATTTGTCTTAATTACTGAGGGCTTTCTTTTGTTTTGTGTTTGGTGTACCTGATGCCAGTGCCCAACTCTCCATTCACCACTCTCAGTGGAGCAGACCCAAGGGATCATAAGTGATGCCTTCAGTATAATTTTCTGCTATTTAAACATTTACCACTGAACTCAAAAATGAGGGAAAGAGAGTTCAACTAACATAGATCAGCGTTTGGCAAGCTGTGGTCTGGCCTTTGGTCTAGAACCAGTCCACCATCTGTTTTTTATAAATAATAAATACAGCTGAATAGGAACACAGTCATGCGCACTCATTTACATGTTATCTGTGCCTGCTTTATGCTACAATGGCAAGCCTGAACAGTGACAGAGACCATAAGGCCCACAAAATATACAATATTTACTATTTGCCCCTTTACAGAAAACATTTGCCAACTTTTGATGTAGCCCATAGAAGATAGGCCTAAATTATAAATTCTATTAATATTTTTATCTAAAGTAATTCTAATGTCATTATATTTTAAAATGAATGGCTCTGGACAAACAGTCATAAATAACTTCTAGGTTAACATGTCCTCTTCTCTCCCCAATGATAACTGCGATAATTTGAGATAAGCTAAATCTATGTTTACCAGAGAACTACATAAATAAGAAAACTTTCATTTTAAAGTTACCTTATGAAATAGTAATGATTCCTCCCCTTCCATGGCTATCTAATAAAAATTGATATGAAAAAAGTATTCACGTTTGCTTACATGTCTAAATATGTGCAGTTACTTCATACTTATGATTCTGATGTATGTGACATGCCTTGTGAGGGGCTCATTTTATTTTTTTTCTTCTGGAATCCTTATGCCAAATAACTAACAAATAATTAACCTTTTGTCAAGTCATTTAGTGTGGTTGCATTTTAGAACGTGGGGAGATTTTTAAAAGATTCCAGTATCTAGGCGCTACCATATTAAATTCACAATCTTGGGGTGGGAGTTGGTGAATCTAGCTTTCAGGTCAAAGTTAGAATTAAGGTTAGGGTAACATTTGTTGCCCATGTGTGAATTCAAATTCATCTCTGTTTTTCTCAACTTTCCCTAAATATAGGGCTTTCTATCAAAGTTTGTTAGCCTTTATTGTGTTTATTTGATGCAGGGCTACTGATAATTTTTCTTCTTTAGCCATTTTAGCTAGTTAGGTCAGAAATTGAAACAATGGGAACAAAGCTAATTGCTGTAGTTCTCCAAAAAATGCTTTAATCAATTTATACCTTATAATTTCCCTTCCCACTTTTGTGTTTTACAATAATCCTAAATGTGCTTTCCTGACTGAATAGCAATGGGAGTGCAAAATGATTAACTACTTTACAAATATTTGACCATCCATTTGATATCATCCAGTTCCATTAATTATTATTGAACTCAAAGGCAAAACGTTTAAAATAATAAAATCAGTCTGAAAATGTGCTATACCAGTCTCTAGCTACCTGTCTGCTGCAGTGTTTAGCAGAAATCAAGCATTTTGAGAAGTAAAAATTAATCATATTAAAAAAATATGCTTACTAATGGCCGAAACGTTTCATTAAATATTATTATATATTTTAGCAAAACAATGGTTACCCTTATTTTACTGAGGTGCTCCTTCTGTGTTCTAAATATAGAAAACACAGAATCCAAGCCCCTCTGTTAATAGTCCTAACTACAACTTTTTCTAATTCCTTATCTATGACTGAGCCATGGGTATTGTAAAAATAAATAAATAATAATGTTGACAAACTGTCAGGTGGTAAAACAGAATACCATAGACTGGGTAGCTTATAAACAACAGAAATTTATTCCTCATAGCTCAAGAGGCTGGGAAGTTTAAGATCCAAGCAGAGGCACATTTAGTATCTGGTGAGAACCTACTTCCTGGTTCACAGGTGACTGGGTCTTCACAAAGGGGAAGGGAAAGGCTCGTTTTCTGGGTCCTCTTTAAAAGAGCATTAATCTCATTCATGAGAGCACTGCCTTCATGACCTGATCACCTCTAAAAGGCCCTACCTCCAAATACCGTCACATTTGAGATTAGGTTTTCAACACATGAATGTGGGAAGGACACAAACATTTGGAGTATGGTCACAAGCATATATGAGATGATTTGTTTTGTGATAATTTAAAAGTTACATTCTAGATCCATGTTTTACACGTGGGACAGAGACTTGTGACTTCTGAGTAATTGAAGGTGTAAACTTTATTTAAAATTCGATAATACTTGATTTATAAAAAGGGAAGTGAATGAGTACCCCTTTAATTCTCAAAAATAACAAACGTACTTTAAAATGAAAAATGTCAAAAGAAATTGTGTTACATAGTACACTTATTTTTAATTTTTTAAATTTTGAGAGAGAGCGAGAGCAAGCATGTGTGCATGCATGCAAGAGGTGGGGGAGGGACAGAGAGAGGGAGAGAGTCCCAAGTAGGCTCTACACTCAGCACAGAGCCCAACACAGCTTAATTTCACCATGACCCTAGGAATATGATATGAGCCCAAATCAAGAGTCAGACGCTTAACGAACTGGTGCCCCAACACACTTTTTTTGTCTTTTTGTGTTGTTGTTTTGTTTTTTTTAAATACAGAATACAACAAAGCTGTGTTTATTTTCTGGATGCAAATATGGTGAAATGATACAAAAAAATTATAGTGGAAGCAGCATTATTTAATGGGATTTCAGGTTGGAAATTGAAGACTTAATTGCATACATCAAATATGTATGCCAAACTGCATTTGTGATTATAACATAAGTTGGTAAATATGCTCTTTTCACAGTGTCAAAAGCAATCTTGAAGGCACTATAAACCATGCTATATGAAGAATAATTGAAACAATTTGGGAGGTAAGATGAATGAAGAAGGTACAATACCATTTTGTTGTGATTATTTGAAGAATTATGCTAAAGAGCGGTTATATTTGCTTTTGTTTTACAAAATTAAGAAAAAGAATAGGACGTTAGACAGGAAAAGACAGGAGCTCAATAGAAGGAAAAGGCTTTTAATGAAATTGTTGAAAGAAAAAAAGAGAACCAAAGCTTTAGAGAGTAACAGTTTGAGATCGTTTCCCAAAAGAAGGCATAAAAAAATACCTGTGGTGTTTTTTTAAACAAAAAGTTCCCATTCCAGATATTCTTATTAGTTAGTCAAGCTTGAGCACAGGAATCTGTTTTATACTCTGGCAGGTGATTCTGACGCAAGTGGCCCAAGAGACCACAGGCATCCCTCTCTGGGAAAAATTTCCATATGTTTATATACCTTAGGCTCCTTCTTTTCTTTTGATCATTGAGGTTCTAAGACAATGACTAAGATTTTTTTTTGAGGTAAAACTTCCAAGGTACTGATGACCACAAATAATTTCATTTGCTAAAATTGAAAATTGGGTAATTTTAGAATACGAAACTGAATTTCCAAAAGTTCCTCAAGCCCTGGTCCCCTCTGTTTTCTGTTGCACATATCTGAATCTACTTCTGTTTTGGAAGCTCAAGATTAAGAGGGCTTTGAAAATAAAGGACCTGGAAAATACACTAATCAGGTAACAATTCAATTAATGAGAGAGAGTGGGTTATGCTCCCAAGTCCTAGGCTCAAATAAACATGGAGTTTGGATTGTATTCCTAGAAAGATAAGGGTACCTGAGTCTCCAAAAAGTCACCCTATGCCTCACCTGGGAAGACAACAGATATTTCATAGTCGTAAAGGGCATTTTTTTTTTTCTGCCACTGTCTTATTTGAGATAAACAATCCCAGTTTTTCCTAAAATACTGTCACTTCTCTAATAATTAGATTATCTATAACACAATTAGTACCAGTAACCACCGCCCAGAAACAATTAAGGACTTACTTGTTACTTTTCTTTTTTTTTTTGATAATATTTTTTTTATTATATTATGTTAGTCACCATACAGTACATCCCTAGTTTTTGATGTAAAGTTCCATGACTCATTACTTGCATATAACAACCAGGGCACCATGCTTGTTACTTTTCAAATGTGGCATAAATTGATATTTGTCATCTCTTTAGGGATGACTTTTGATCATGCATGAAGCCTGTAAGTTTGTTTCACCAAAGATTTGTGCTAAATAACGTTTTTGGGTAAAATTTGGGGGGTTTAACAGCACAAGAGCTGAGACTTCAGTGGTTCCTCTTTTCTCTATTCTCCCTTAGTCTCAATTCCTCTCCCCCATCTCCTCCTTCCTTGCCCTCCTTCCTTCCCTCCCATATTTCTTCTAATTGTTCCTTTTGCCTCCTACATCTTTTTCTTGAAATGTCAGTCCAATCACCCTTAATAATCCACCTTACATTTGAGTAGCAGTTTCTTCATCTCTTTCCCTCCACTTTCCTCTCCATATTACCAGTTTAATCCATTTACCTTTTTCTATGGCCTAACTAATGGAAATTAAAAATTAACCATCTTCCTTCCATCCCTTTCCTTCCTTCCTACAATTAGCAGTTAATAATCACCACTAGGCTACATAGATTTAAAAGCAAAAAAACAGGTCTCCCAGAGCTCACAGTAGAATGCTCCTCTTTCCTCTGTGCCACTGAATTAAAAATCCCTATATGTAATCAGAGAAAGGAAAAATTCAGCAAGTTTTGGGTAGAAAGAGATCAGACCACTGAGATCACAAAAGGAATTATACTTTTCAGAAGTAATATTTAATCCCAGTTCTGTCCTATCCAATATAAATTTCTACACTTTGTGGAATTATACACTGGTCTAGAAATGATGAATTTTAAAATCCTTTTTGAAAATACTAGGTGATACATTTCATACTCTAGTAATCATATTACTTTAGGGCAAGATCTTTAATTGGGCTTACTCTTCTTTTAATTTTAGAAATAAAACTCAGATATTTTAAGTCTTCATTACATTATACACTTAAGTAATTTTCTACCCGCACTTAGGGAAATAATAATTTGGTGAATGTAGAGTTTAACAAGAGACCAGGTGTTTGCTTTAGCTGATTCTCAGTCTCTTTTCAAAGCACCAATGCATGAGAAAAGTATATAAAACATGGAAGATGCATGAAGCTCCAAAGAATAGTGTCTACATACATTAGTTTCATCATTGTTCTATTAATAAAATGTAGTTGGCCTGTTTTGAGTCATTTTCAGTCATTTTTGTTTTCCTCCCATATTCAAGATACAAATTTTGCTGTGTCTATTTGACAACTTCTCTTGCATCATTCCTACCTGTTTTGTTATTACTCTAGCATTTTTACTTCAGGCTTCCATAGTCTCTTTTTCAAATAATGTGCTACTAACTTATTGAGAGCAAAATCTCATCTCTCCAACTCGTTTTCCCCAATTAAGAGAGTTACAGCTCTAGAACACTTTAAATATTTTTAGTTCTTATAAAAAATTTGGTAACTTTTAAATTCCTTACTTTAGTACTTAATGTTTCCCCCCAAATTTGACCCAAAAACCTTATTTAGCACAAATCTTTGTGCATCTCTATGTGTCAGGTCAGAGAATATAATGGTAAGCATAGACAAAGTCCTCATTTGTATGGAGTTCATTTCTAAAGGAAGAACAGTCATTAATTTCAGATGCAAAAAATAAGTTTTAATTATGATAAGTGCTGAAAATAATGGGTATGTAGTGCTCTGAGAATATCTACGAGAGGGATTATACACTGAAGGGCTAAAGAAAGCCTTCCCTATGAAAGTGATACCAGAACTCAAGTAGGAATAGACAGACGTTAAATAAGTGAAGAGGGGTGAATGTGTTTTAGGCAGAAGAGTGGGTGCAAAAGCCCTATGGCATAAGATACTTAAAGACAAGTCAAGAAACTAAAAGATGGTCATCTCATTTGGAACGGAGAGAGAAAGAAAGGTAAGAACATGATAGAGATGAGGCTGGAGAGTTAAGCAAGGGATTGATATGTGGGTGCCTTAGAGGCCATGTTAAGGATGTTTGATTCAGATTAAAGGACAGATAGGAAGTATCCATTAGTAAATGACTGCATCATAGAGGGGAACATAGGCTGTAACCTCTTTGACATTGGCCACAGAAACTTCTTTCATGACACGTCTCCAAAGGCAAGGGAAACAAAAACAAAAATGAACTTTTTGGACTTCACCAAGATAAAAAGCTTCTGCACAGCCAAGGAAACAGTCAACAAAACAAAGAGGCAACCCACAGAATGGGAGAAGATATTTGCAAATGACACTACAGAGAAAAGGCTGGTATCCAAGATCTATAAAGAACTTCTCAAACTCAATACCCCAGAAACAAATAATCAAATCAAAAAATGGGCAAAAGGGCAGAAGATATGAACAAACCCTTTTCAATGAAGACATACAAATGGCTAACAGACACATGAAAAAGTGTTCAGTATCATTAGCCATCAGGGAAATTCAAATCAAAACCACATTGAGATACCTTACATCAGTTAGAATGGCAAAAAATTGACAAGACAAGAAACAAATGTTGGAGAGGATGTGGAGAAAGGGGAACCCCCTTACACTGTTGGTGGGAATGCAAGTTGGTACAGCCACTTTGGAAAACAGTGTGGAGGTTCCTCAAAAAGTTAAAAAAGAGTTACCCTATGACCCAGCAATTGTGCTACTGGATATTTACCCCAAAGATACAGACATATTGAAAAGAAGGGCCTTATGCACCCCAGTGTTCATACCAGCATTGTCCACAATAGCCAAACTGAGGAAGGAGCCAAGATGCCCTTCAACAGATGAATGGATAAAGAAGATGTGGTCCATATATACAACAGAATATTACTCAGCCATCAGAATGATTACCCAACATTTGCATCAATGTGGATGGGGCTGGAGAAGATTATGCTAAGTAAAATAAGTCAAGCAGAGAAAGATAATTATCATGTGGTTTCACTCCTTTGTGGAACATAATGAATAGCAGGGAGATTAGGAGAAGGAAGGGGAAAATGCAGGGGTGGATAAACAGAGGGGGAAATGAACCATGAGAGACTATGGACTCTGGGGAAACAAACTGAGGGTTTTGGAGGGGAGGGGGTGTGGGAGGATGCGCTAGCCCAGTGAAGGGTATTAAGGAAGGCACGTATTGCATGGAGCACTGGGAATTATAGGCAAACAATGAATCATGGAACACTATATCAAAAACTAATGATGTACTGTATGGTGACTAACATATCATAATAACAAGATAAAAATAAAATAAAAAAGGAAATGATTGCAGATAAGGAGCCAGGACCAACATCTTGGTTGGTGGTAGTAAAGATAGAATTCTGTATTATTCAATAGGAAATTAATTCAGTAGTAAATAAAATATCTGCAGGGGAGTAGTTGAAGGTGCAGAATTTAGAAAATAAAATCCAGAGAACTTGGTGATAGATTGGACACAAAAGATGAAAAGGAAAGGAGGGTTAAGATTGACTCTTAGGTATCTGGCTGGTGCAACTAAAAGGATAAGGAGGCCTTGTTCTGAGAACAAAAACATTAAAATTGATCAGATTTGTGGGAGAAAATCCTGAATACTAAGATGGACTGAGTTTGAGGTGCCTTTGAGTCAACCAAAGAGATAGAATATGCTTGCTTTTGGACTTAGGAAATTTTCTATACAAATTATTACTACACTTCCACACACAGTATAAATTAACCACATAGAGGTGTTTTCTATTGTCTAGACTTACCATAAGTCTTCCCAGCAGAATGTTCTTACCACACACCAAAATTCTATTCATATTTCAATCCTTTATGGATACAGTAAGGGGCATTTTTCATGAGTTTATCATCTGGCAGATATTGGGCTTACAGCAGGTGCTTAACATTAATCATTTATATTTCTCCCACCAAAAGAGTTTTTAATACAGGAGTATATATATCTATAGGTCCACACACATTCACATCCCTCCACACACAGCTGTAATTACAAATGTCATTCTAGGACTAAGAAAGGGTGCATAAAACAGGTAACATAAGCTGAGTCTTGAGGAATAAATGTTCATCACATATATTAGTGGATGAGGTATGGTGTTCCAACTTACCACAAAATAGTGGTCAATAGTCAACCTACCCACCCATCCCCAAACATACATACACCGAAAAAAAAAAAAAAAAAAAAGCTTTCTTCCTTCCCATTATTTTCTTCAAATATCTTGACAATGAGATAGTAGCTAATTATTTCTTTCCCGCACTAAATCATATACTCTATATATTCAGAAATTTTCTTCTTTTGGGTCAGTTATACACTTGATACCTAGAATAATGTTCTACATATAGTAGGCAACCAATTAATATTTATTGAAGAAAGGGATATAAGAAGAAAGTGTTGACTCAAAGTTCTTAAATATATGTGATATGAGAAGTATTTTCTGATAAAATAGGGAGAGTCCCAGGATATTCTGTGTAGAAAGTTTATCATTGGTGTTCTAGCCCATAGGATAATGGGGAGGTTATACACAGCATCAGGTCGATGTTGTTAATCATGTCTCTATGGGTTCCTTAAGAGGTGAGACATGAAGATCCAGTAATAAATGGAGCTCTGGACAAGATCTCGGTTATAGTGGGTCCACTGGTTCCACATTTTCTTTTCAATTGGCCCACTCACCACATTGGGTCTTTGGTCCTTCTGGAGTAATCTCTTAAAATGGGGAAACCCAAATGAAAGCCAAAAGCTACCCACCCCAACCAAGCTATTAAATTTAAAAAAAATTTACATCCCATAGAGCATGTCAAAGATCAGGGACAACCTTAAGAAGCTAGTTGTGTTACAACCATCAGATCCCCATTTAATTCACCAGTCTGACCACTGAAGAAACCAGACAGATCATGCAAAATGAGTATAGATTACTACAACCCAAGCAAGTATTGGTTTCAATAGCATCCACTATGCAAGATGTGCTATCTTAGCTAGAGAAGATTAGTGGGACTTCAGATCCATGATATGTGGCCATTGGTTTGGTGAAGGTGTTTTTCCTATCCCAATCAGAAAATCCCAGTTTGTATTCACACTGAACAGATAGCAACATACATGTGTAGTTTTGCTCTAGGTCTGTGTTAACTTTCTTGTCTTTTGTTATAACGTAGGCCAAAGAGATCTGAACCATCTGGACATCCTGCAGACATCGTACCAATTCGTTAAATCAATGGCATTATGTGGATTGGTCTGGATAAGAACCAGGTGGTTAGCAAACTGGAAACTGGAAACCTTGCTAAGGCATACAAGCTTCCATAGGTAGTAGATAACCCCTCCAAAAATGAAAAGTCATGCTCCACCCATAAAATTTTCAGGAATATTAGCAGCTAGTGGCAAGTCAGGAAATCTTCTCTAAACTTGAGGACATGTTATTGCATCTGTCTCTTCTATAATAAAGAAAGAAGCACAAAACCTGGTAGATTCTGGAGGCAGGAAATATTACATCTAGAAAAATTCTCACACCTCATATGCTGGGTGACATAATTGCCTGCCATCATTGAGGATGGCTCAGTGTAGGAAAGATCTCTACAGTGGGAGTAGATGTGGTACAAGCAGTCTGTCTCTTGTGCAATTTGACTAGATCCTATAATTTGGAGGTAGAGCAGCAGATACAGATGTCATGAAGAATTTATATAGATATCATATAACCACCTGGAGAAGAATTTAAAATCCCAGGCTTGGTTTATGGAAGAATTGGTTCAGTATGTGAGTGCAAGCTAAATGGTGGCTCTAATATAGTCTTATTCAGGGGTGAAAGATAGTGGTGAGAGAAAATTTTCCCAGATGAAAAGATTTGTGAGTCTTGTGTCTGATCACGCACCTTGTAATGCAAGAGAAATGACTCAAGTTTGGATATACAAAATCATGAGCAACAGAGAATTTCCTGGCTGGCAGCACATGGAAATTTAAGAAAGAAGTTAAGGATTGGGGATGAGGAAATCTAGGGTAAGTCATGAGCATGGTAATAAGCTAGAAGTGTGAAATTTTTGTACATTAATGGCGACCAGAGAACATCCACTCTGAGAAGCTCTGAATAACTAAGTACAAAAAATGACACAGTCTACTGATATCAGCTCAAAGGAATAAAGCAGCCACAGTGGCAGAAGAGGCTGTGCATGGGCTCAGCAGCATAGACTTCCAATTACCAAGAATGATCTAGTTTCTGCCACATCCAAATGTCTAATATGCCAGCAATATAGACCAATCCTATGTCACTAATGGCACCATTCCTCAAGAAGACCAACAAGCTACTTGGTGGCAAATTAACTACACTGGACCACTTCTATCTTAGAAAAACCAGTAGTTCATTCTCAAAGGAATAGATATATATCCCAGGTATAGTGTTGCCTTTACTATCTTCTGGGACTCATCCAACATAACTGTCTGAGCGGTTAAGCACTAAGACATCCACTAGGTTGGGATTCCACATAAAATCACAGCAAACTATGGAAACTATAGAAACGAAGGTATAAGGATGCCTCACGACAACAAAATCCACTGACCATATATCACATCATCCAAAAAATATTGATCTAACAGAGCACTGGGAGGGCTTTCTGAAGCACTATCTAGGAAGCTATACTCTACAAATATAGGTATGTTACCTCCGAGGAGGAAATACATTGATTAAATAAAAGACCTATATATGGCACTATATTTCCTATAAGAATGCCTGGATTCAGGATCAAGAGATAGAAATAGACAGATCCCAATTACTATCAGTAACAGTAACACATTTGAGGATTTTTTGTTTCCCACCCCTGCAACTCTGGGCTCTGCAGAACTACTGGAAGAGACCCAAAAGGAGGCATACTTTTGCCAGCAAGAATCCACTGCACTATAAACTCTGGTTTTGTCTGGGCATTTGGACTGTCTTTGCATAGGGCCCAGCAGAAGAAAAGATACTATTTTTGATGAGCAATTGACCTTGTTCATCTGAAGGAGATAGGAATCCTTGTATATAATGAGTGCAAGGAGTAATGCATGTAAATCAAATGTGGTTGCTTCTTCATTTTCAATTGTCCAATTGTGCCTATAAATGTAAAAATATAGCAAACCAGTATAAACAAGATATGATTGCCAGGACATTAGGATATTATTGGGGGTTAAATTTCTGAGTCATGTGCCAGGAAAGGCTTGAAAGCCATTTAAATGGTAACTAAGATTTGGGGTGAGGGAATCTATAACAGATATAAGAGGGAAACCATGAGTACTGATTATGGACCTGGGATCATCTGCAGTGCAGAGGCTGTAATTTGTTCCACCAACTTCTCTCCTCTAAAGCTTCTTTAAGGAAAAGAGGCCCATTGGACCACCAGAAGACCTGCTTCCTGAATGTGATGGAGAAGTAGATCTGCATGGTGTGAAGGGTGGACTGTGGTAGATATACAATATGTCCCTCCATCCCCCTTTCACAGAGGACTTGTTGCACAGCATCAAGGACTGAAGTTGGGGAATTGCTTTCAGATGTCAGATCCCTTCGGCATCTGTCTCAGCGGAAAAGAGATGATTCACCAAAAGCCCTGTACAAAGTCCTACTCCATAGCTTCTCACCTGGTTGCCTGAAGTTTTTTGGGGTCTACTTCACTCACCAGTATCCTGCTTTGCCAAATCTTGCCCTCTTTATTTTTTCTTCGTAGGTTTAAGAATTAGCAAACATGTTTCACAACAAGCTTTATCTTAACATGTATTCCTAAAATACCCAACATTGTATAGGTTCTCAATAGGTTCTCAGTGAACCATTTCAATAAAATTTATTTTAGCTAATGCAGTCATGTAAAATTTAACTTTTAAATTACCAGAAACATAGCACACCTTGAAAATATGACAGGTGTTCAAAGCTTGATGGAAGGAAGGGAAACATGTTCATAAGGTGAAAATCAAATGAAAATGGCCAAACCTCTTCAGATTCAAAAATTCTCTTCATTCAAATGTTTAGTACCTTACTTCCAAGAATATAATAGTTTGGCACTTGTAAATATAAAATAGCTCCACCATGCCATTTATGAACCTTACACATAGGAAGCTAAGAACCACGGGAACCAGTCTAGTCATGGAGAGGTCTTGACTGCAGTTCTCTCATTCCCAGGGAGGTAAATTAATCAGATTTTTCAGCTGAAAAGTCTCCACTCTTGTCATCAAAGGTAAATATACACCTCAATACTATCTTATATTAAAAAGATAAGAAAAAGATCTGAGAATAATACAATAATAATTGGCAATGTACAAATGATCATGAATCTAAACCCTTAGAGACAAAGTATTAACAGGAACAAACTCAGAATTCAAATAAGTTTCAGCAGGTATTAAAGGCCTTACTAAGGCAAGCAGGAGCTGTTAATTGAAAAAAAAATGCTGTTATGACACCATTAATAGTTTTAGCTTCAGAGAATTTCTTAGAATAGGCTGTAGTTCATATTTACTTTGAGTTTCTTCATACATAACAGTTTTAGGGTCAGTTTCCCAAATTGAGAAATAAGTTTGCATCCTTCAGTCCTTTGATTCAGATTACCCTGCTTAATTCAGGCATATGGCTGTGAAATTAACCATTTTTATATGTAAAATTGGTTGATCCTCTTGAAATTTTTTTGCTAGCTTATTGTACTCAGGATATTTTTCTAGAGGAAAAACAGAGAAACAACATGAAAGATGAAGGAGATAAGTAGGTGAAATAGAAGAGAAGAATTTTTTAAAAATTTTTATTTACTTATTGAGGAGGGAGGGAAAGGGAGAGGGAGACGGACAAGCAGACTCCCCACTGAGCAGGGAGCCCCGCATGGGGCTCAATCCCAGGACCTTCGGATCATGACCTTAGCTGAAGGCATATGCTTCACCAACTGAGCCACCCAGGTGTCCCAAGAAGAGAAGAATCTTTTTAATACATAGGTATCTGGAACTTCCATCTGTGGTATAATAGTGCATTAGACCCCTGAAAAATCATATTCCTAAAAGCTTTTGATAATTTTAAATGAGATCACATATAATGAATGTTTTGTATGCACACTGGTGGAGAAACAAAGAAAAGTAATCCACAAGAACTAGAACAATCCCATGAACTTGGAAAAGAACACTAAATTCTGGATGAGACTGCAGTAACAGGTATGAGATCCTGAAAAAAGAACTCAACTAAGTCATGCTCAGAATCCTGCCCACAGAAACTGTAAGATAACACAGTTCAAGATAATTTGTTATTCAGCAATAGAAAACTATTATAAAATAAAATACATTGTGGTAGAATTATTAGACTTTAAAGATATAGATAGAATCCTTTGAATAAGCAAGTAAAAATCTAAGTCACTAACTAGGCTGACTTAGTAGTTCTCCAGAGAAAAATTTAACCTAAGGTGATTGTGGAACAGTATCCACCATTAAAAAGTGTGAGTCAAGTGGTATGAGTTAAGTTTCCCCAAGCAAATAATTTTCCCAAGACAAATACAAATTACTTCTAGAGGGGCGCCTGGGTGGCGCAGTCGTTAAAGCGTCTGCCTTCGGCTCAGGGCGTGATCCTGGCGTACCGGGATCGAGTCCCACATCAGGCTTCTCTGCTATGAGCCTGCTTCTTCCTCTCCCACTCCCCCTGCTGTGTTCCCTCTCTCGCTGGCTGTCTCTCTCTGTCAAATAAATAAATAAAATCTTTAAAAAAAAAAAAAACAAAAAAACAAAAAACAAAAAACAAATTACTTCTAGAGAAAGAAAACTTTGTGTTTATATGAAGGAAAAAGTTTTGAACATATAAAAACTCAGTGAATATTTCCCCCTTGATATAATCTTAAGGAAACCACTGTAGAATAACTTCAGCTGGTTTAGCTATATTAGGGAAATTATAAGATGGTTGCCATTGAGTATTTAATATACATAGGGGTACATAAATCTGGGCATTAGAGAAATTTGTCATGTAATGTAGATGGCAAATAAGCATCATCGGAAAACATACTCAACATGTCATTTGGGAATCGTAAGTAAAAATAAGGAGACCAAGAGATACCACCATGTATATCTATAGAGACACTAAAACTGTCAGTGGTTTCCAGCGCCTCAGAAGGAGGGAGCTAGGGATAAATAGGCAGAGCACAGAGGATGTTTAAGGCAGTGAAATTATTCTGTATGATACTGTAATGATGAATACATGTCATTATACTTTTCAATATTCATAGAACAGAAAAAATGAATCCTAATATAAATGATGATTTTAGTTAATAATAGAGGATCATTGTTGGTTCATCATTTGTAACAAATGTACGACCCTAATACAAGACTTTAATAATAGGTGAAACTGTTCATAGAGAAATGAAATTTGGGATAACTGCTCAATTTTTCTATAAACCTAAATTTTCTGCTCAGTTTTTCTATAAGCCTAAATTTTCTCTAAAAATTAAGTCTATTACTTTTTTTAAAAAATGAGAGAGGTAGAAGAAAAGACTCAGGGTAATATTACTTATGTTTCATCTGTAAAAGCTGAATGTGAAAATAAAAACACCATCTAACAGTGACAAATCAAGTAATAGACACTGATTGAGCTTGTTTACAAAGGTACACTGTAAAATATAATTTTAAACTTTTGGGGAAGATGGTGGAGTAGGAGGACCCTAAGTTTACCTTATCCCATAGATACAACTACAAAAACCCAAATCAGTGTAATAACCCAGAAAATAACCCAAAGACTGGTAAAACAGACTCTCCACAACTAAATGTAGAAAAGGCACATCAAAGATGGTAAGAAGGGCAGAGACAGGTCAGAGCTAAAAGGACCCTGGGGACTGTCCAAAGAAGGGAGGAACAGCACAGGCAAGGAGAGGAGAATGAAACAGATCCTCACAAAAGGCACCACAGGCATGGGGAGCCCACATGGGGAAGATGAATCTCCATAACATTTGGCTTTGATAACCAGAGGGGCCTAATTTTGCAGGTTCCTATAATCAGTTGGTCTTACCACCTAGAAGTTAAAAAATCAACAGGCTCAGTTCTAAGAGAGCTGGGAGGGCCAGAGGAAACTGAGTCCCTGCCCTTAAAGAGACACCATGACAGACATCCCTGTGGAGATACAGCACAGAAGCAGCAGTTTGAAAAATGTCTGGGGTATACAGGATGGAGACTAATTTACTAAAATCACAGTGTACCCTGGAGGTGCAGAGATCATTAGGAGACTTTTCTAGGAACAGAGGTGCTGGTGAGTACCATTTACTTACCCCACCCCCAGCCTAGACACATAGACACCTGGGGGAAACCAGTGCCACAACAACACTCACCACCTAGCTTGCTAACAGAACACCTGACCCAATGCTCTTCTGCAGATCTGCACTCTCCAACCAGATCCAGGTTCTGGTGAACATGGGACATTGCACTGCAAAACATTACAGGACCTCTTCTTTATAAGGCCACTACTTTAAAGTACAGGAGACTTAGCTGACTTTTCTAATACACAGAAACGGACAGAGAGTTGGACAAAATGAGGAGACAGAGGAACATGTACCAAACTAAAGAATATGACACAATCACAGCAAAAGACTTAAATGAATCAGAGATGCAAATAAGCTTGACAGAGAATTTAAAGTAATGTCATCAGGATACCCACTGGATTTGAGAAAAGAGTGGAGGACCTCAGTGAGACCCTTAACAAAGATACAGAAATCCAGATCTAGGAGGTATAGAGAGCCTCCAACAAAATCAACCCAAGGAGGTCCACACCAAGACACACAGTAATTACAATGGCAAAATGTAGTGATAAAATAATTTTAAGGCAACAAGAGAAAAGACAGCAGTTACACACAAGAGAAACCCCATAAGGCTATCAGAGGGTTTTTCATCAGAAACTTTGCAGGCCAGAAGGGAGACTAGCATGATTTATTAAAGTGCTGAAAGAAGGAAAGGAAAGGAAAGGAAAGGAAAGGAAAGGAAAGGAAAGGAAAGGAAAGGAGGGAGGGAGGGAGGGAGGGAGGGAGGGAGGGAGGGAGGGAGGAAGGAAGGAAGGAGAAAGAAAGAAAGAAAGAAAGAAAGAAAGAAAGAAAGAAAGAAAGAAAAACCTGCAGCCAAGAATACTCTATTCAGCAAAGCTATCATTCAGAATAGAAGGAGGGATTAAGAGTTTCCAAGACAAATCAAAGTGAAAGGAATACATCACCACTAAACCAACACTACAAGATATGTTAAAGGAGACTCTCTGAGTGGAAAGGAAAGAGTATACATAGTAGTAAGAAAAGCAGGAAGCAAAAAGCAGTAAAATTAAGTATAACTATAAAAATGAGTAAAGGAATTTGCAAAATAAAAGGATATAAAGTATGATACCATATATGTAAAATGTGGGGGAAGAGAAGTAAAGAAAGGTTTCAAACATAAGCTACCATCAACTTTCACATAGACTACTTAATGCATAAATTGTTATATATGAACCTAATGGTAACTACAAATAAAAAATTAGAAGATATGCAAATAAATAAATAAATAGAAAGGAATCCAAGTGTATCACAAAAGCAAAATAGCAAATTGTGAGAGAAGACAAAAAAGAAAGGAACAGAACTACCAAAACAACTATAAAATGAGTAACAAAATGGCAATAAATGCATACTTATAAATAATTACTATGACTGTAAATGGACTATATACTCTAATCAAAATACATACTGTGACAGAATATATAAAAAAGCAAGACCAATATTTATGCTGCCTACAAGAGACTCATTTCAGAAGTAAAGACACATACATTTTGAAAGTAAAGGGATGGAGAAGAATTTATCATGTAAATGTATGTGAAAAGAAACCTGGAATAGCAATCCTTATATTGGACAAAATAGACTTTAAACAAGGAGCGTAAAAACAAAGAACCCAACATGGGAGCACCCAAATATATAAAGCAGCTAATAACAAACATGAGGTAAGTAATTGATAGCTAAAATAATTAGAGTAGAGGAATTTAACATCCTGTTATGTCAATGTCTACATCATCAAAATCACCAGGAAAACAGTGGCATTGAATGACATATTGGACCAGATGTATCTGACAGATATATTCAGGATGTTCCATTCCAAAACAGCATATACACATTTTTTTTTTCAACTGCTCATGGAAGAAACTCCAGAATAGATCCCATATTAGGCCACAAAACAAGTCTCAACAAATTCAAAATGATCAAAGTTCATATCGTGAATGTTTTTGGACAACAACACTATGAAAATAGAAATCAACTATAAGTAAAAATATGGAAAGAACACAAGTATTTGGAGGTTAAATAATGTGCTATTAAACAATGAATGGGTCAAACAAAAAATCAAATAGCAGATTAAAAAAAAAAAAACATGGACACAGATGAAAATGAAAACCCAGGGGTCCAAATTCTTTGGAATTCAGCAGAAGTGGTCCTAAGAGGAAAGTTATAGCAATACAGGCCTACCTCAAGAAGAAAAATCTCAAATTAGCAACGTAACCTTAAACCTAAAGGAGCTAAAAACAAACAAACAAACAAAAAGACACCCAAATCCAAATCCAGTAGAAGGAAAGAGATAGTGATTAGAGCAGAAATAAACAAAACAGAAACTAAAACGACAATACAACAGATCAATGAAACCAGGAGAAGTTCTTTGAGAAAGATAAACAAAACAGATAAACATTTATCCATATCCATCAAAAAGAGAGAGAGAGAGAGAAAGAGAGAGAGGGAGAAAGGACTCAAACAAAATCAGAAATGAAAAAGAAGAAATAAGATATCACCGATATACAAAGGATTGTAAGAGAATATTATGAAAGGTTATATCCCAACAAATTAGCCTAGAGGAATGGATAAATTTCTAGAAACTTCCCAAAGCTAAATCAGGAAGAAATAGAAAATTTGAACATACCAATTACCAGCAATGAAATCAAATCAGTAACCAAAAAATTCCCAATAAACAAAAGTCCAGGACCAAATGACTTCACAGGCAAATTCTACCAAAAACTTAAAGACTAAATACCTATACTTCTCTAACTATTCCAAAAAAAATAGAAGAGGAAGGAGCTTCCAAATTCATTCTATGAGCCCAACATTACTCTGATAACAAAACCAGATAAAGACACTGAAAAAAAGAAAAGAGAGAGAAAGAGAGAACTAAGGGCCAATATCTCTGATGAACACAGATGCAAAAATCCCAACCAAACATTAACAAACCAAAGGTGGAGCAGGAAGATGGTGACAGAGTAGGAAAACTAGGGTTACCTCGTCCCACAAACACAACTAGATAAGTATCAAATCATCCTAAATACCTCAGATTTTGACCAAAAACTCACATAAAATCTCCACAACTATAGGAAGATAACAGGCCACATCAAAGAAGGTGGGAAGTATGGAGACATGGTTCAAGAAAGAAATGAATTGCAGCTGCTGCAGAGGAGAGGGCCCCAGGGAGCCATGTTCTTGCAGAAGAATGAGAGAGAGAAAGAGAGAGAGAGAGAAAGAAAGAGGAGAACCCACAGGGAATCCACAAGGAGAATGTTTCCCTAAAGCAATTGGCTTGGAAAATGAGAGGGACTGAACTTCCTGTTTTGTACAACTGGTGGGGCTTAAATCCTAGAGTTTTGAAGGTCCATGGGCTTGACTGAGATAGAGCTCAAGGGCACTGAGTTGCTCCCAAAGAGAAGGCAGCCAAACAACCTGGGCCCTGGCAGTGTGGACACAGTAATCTGAAGAGCATCTGGGACACATAATGGGGAGATTATTTGCTCTTCATAGAGCACATCCCTGAGAGGCAGCATTCACGGAGACACCTCTCTAGGAAAAAAGGAGCTGGCAAGTGCCATTTCCCTCACCCACCCCTCAGTATAAACACAGAACCACCAATGGGAAGCAGCCCAGTTCCAACACTGGATGCCTAAATTGTTTATACCAAGACCCATCCCACTGCACTTTGGATGAACTGCCCTTCTCAGTCCCAGCACAGGGGCCCCTCCCCAGGAAGACCAGCATAAACCCCTGCCCACACCAAATCTCCCAGCCAGAGAGTTCTGCAGGGCCTCAGTTCTGGTAGAGGTGGTAATAGGTCTCATTTCACAAGCAACCAGAAGATACCTAGTTAAAACGCATCACATTCAAGCCAAAGAACAAACAGTGGCCACAGCAGAAAAGGAGAACCTCTGCAGATGTTTGGCCTGAAGGAAAGAACAACCACACTACAACAGAAGAACACACACAGCAAACACAGGGAAAACTCCCTGAAACACCAGGCCCTAGGCACTACATGACTTTTTCTTCATAAAGCTATTACTTTTAGGAGCAGGAGACATAACTGGCTTTTCTAACACAGAGAAGAAAGCAGAGACTTAGACAAAATGCCAAGATGGAGAAATGTATCCCAAATGAAAGCACAAGATAAGACCATGGCCAGAGATCTAATCAAAATAGATATAAGTGGCATGTCTGATGGAGAATTTAAAGCAACAATCATAAGATTACTAGCTAGGCTTGAGGAAAGAATAGAATTCATCAGTGAGACCCTTACCACAGAGATAAGAGAGATAAAAATGGATCAATCAGAGATGAAGAGTGCAATAAATGAGATTAGAAACACCCTTGATACAATGAACAGCAGGCTAGAAAAAGCAGAGAAATTAATTGATGAACTAAAAGGCAAAATAATGGAAAGCAATGAAGCTGAACAAAAGAAAGAAAGAATTATGCAACACAAGATTAGACGTAGGGAACACCGTGACACCATCAAATGTAATAACATGCATATTATAGGAGTCCCAGAAGAAGAAGAGAGGGAAAAGGGGACAGAAAATTTATTTGAAGAAATACTGGCTAAAAACTTCCCTAATCTGGGAAAGGAAACAGACATCCAGATTCAGGAACACAGAGAACTCCCATCAAAATCCACAAAAAAAGCCAACACCAAGACATACTGTAATTAAATTTTGAAAATACAGTGATAAAAAAAAATCTTAAAAGCAACAAGACAAAAGAAATCCTTAACTTACAAGGGAAAACTCATAAAGCTACCTGGAGATTTTTCGACAGAAACTTGGCAACCCAGAAGAGAGTGGCATGATATATTCAAAGTGCTGAATGGGAAAAACCTGCAGCCAAGAATACTCTATCCAGCAAGGCTATCATTCAGAAGAGAAAGAGAGGTAAAGAGTTTTCCAGACAAACAAAGCTAAGGAATTCATGACCACTTAATCAGACTTGCAATAAATATTAAAGAGGACTCTGAGTGGAATGGAAAGACCAAAAGTGATAGTATAAAGGCAGAAACACAAAAGCCATAAAAATGAATATATCAGTAAAAACAAGTCAAGGAACTAAAAAAAAAAAATCTAAAATATGACATATGCCAAAAACATGAGGACAGGGAGAGAAAAGAGTGGCTTCAAACATGAACAACTATCAACTTAATATACACTGCTATTTGCAGGAGTGTTAGCCATATATCAAAAACCTAATAAATGTGCAAAGAATGAAGAGAAAGAAATCCAAATATATCACCAAAGAAAATCAGCAAAACATGAAAGAAGAAAAACAAGAAAGGATCAGAGAAAATCTTGAAATACCCACAAACAAGTAATTAACTGGCAATAAATATATCAATAATTGTTTTGAATGATAATGGACTAAATGCTCCAATCCAAAGACATGGGGTGTTGGAATGGTTAAACAACAACAACAAGACCCATCTATCTGCTGCCTACAAGAGACTCATCTCAGACCTAAAGTCACCTGCAGATTGAAAGTGAGGGGGTGGAGAAATATTTATCACACAAATAGATGTGAAAAGAAATCCAGAGTAGCAATACTTATATCAGACAACTAGACTTTATTTTTTTAAATTTATTTTTGTTTTTTAAAGATTTTATTTATTTATTTGACAGAGAGAGAGAGAGACAGCCAGCAAGAGAGAGAACACAAGCAGGGGGAGTGGGAGAGGAAGAAGCAGGCTCCCAGCAGAGGAGCCCGATCCCAGGACTCTGGGATCACGCCTTGAGCTGAAGGCAGACGCTTAACGACTGAGCCACCCAGGCGCCCCATGACAAACTAGACTTTAAAACAAATACCGTAACAAGAGACAAAAAAGGGCACTATATAATCATAACTGGGACAAACTAACAAGAAGATCTAACAATTATAAATATTTATGCAACCAATAAGGGAGCAACAAAATATACAAAATAATCACAAAAATAAAGGAACACATTGATAATAATACAACAATAGTGAAGGACTTTAATACCCCACTTACAATGGACAGATCATCTAAATAGAAAATAAACAAGGAAACAAGGGCTTTGAATGATACACTGGACCAGATGGACTTAACATATATTCAGAACATTTCATCCTAAACCCGTAGAATATACTTTCTTTTCAAGTGCACATGGAACATTATCCAGAACAGATTACATATTAGGCCACAAAGCAGGCTTCAACAAATACAAAAAGACTGAAGTCATACCTTTTCTGACCACAATTCTATGTAACTAGAAGCCAACTACAAGAAAAAAAATATCTGGATAAACCACATATATAAGAAGGATAAACAACCTGCTACTAAACAATAAATGGGTGAACCCGGAAATCAAAGAAATTTTTAAAAAACCACATGGAAACAGATGAAAATGAAAATATAATGGTCCAAAACCTTGCAGAGGCAGCAAAAGCAATATTGAGAGGGAAGTTTATAAAAATACATGCCTACCTCAAGAAGAAAAATCTCAAACAACCTAACCTTACACCTAAAGGAGTTGGAAAAAGAGCAATAAATGAAACCTAAAGCCAACAGAAGGAAGGAAATAATAAAGATTAGAGCAGAAATAAGTGATATAGAAACAAAATATAACAAAATAACAATAACAAAACGGAACAGATTAATGAAACCAGGAGGCAATTCTTCAAAAAAATTAATAAATTGATAAACTCCTAGCCAGACTTATCAAAAAGAAAAGACAAAGAACCCAAATAAGTAAAATCACAAATGACAGAGAAGAACCAACACCAGAAAAATACAAATAACCATAAGAGAATATCATGAAAAACTATATGCCAACAAATTGGGCAATCTGGAAAAAAAAAAAAAAAGGATAAATTCCTAGAAACATATGAACTACCAAAACTAAAACAGGAAGAAATAGAAAATCTGAACAGACCAATAACCAGCAAAGAAATTAAATCAGTAATCAAGAAACTCCCATGAAATAAAAGTCCAGGGCCAGATGGCTTCACAGGGATATTTTACCAAACATTTTAGGAAGAGTTAATACCTATTTTTCTTAAACTTTTCCAAAAAATATTATCAAATTGTCTACAAATAGTGACATTTATCTACAATAGCCAAACATAGAAACAGCCCAAGTGTCCATCAATTGATGAATGAAAAAGTGGTATATATACACAATAGAGGGGTGCCTTGGTGTCTCAGTTGGTTCAGCATCCCACACCTGATTTCAGTTCAGGTCTTGATCTCAGTGACATGAGTTCAAGCCCCACACTGGGCTCCACACTAGGTGTGGAGCTTACTTAAAAAAAAAAACAAAAAACAAAAAAACAAAAAAACCATGCGTGCGCGCACGTGCACACACACACACACACGCACGAGTATTACTCCAGCATAAAAAAAGAATGAAATCTTCCCATTTGCAATGACATGGATGAATCTAGAGCATTAATGCTAAGTGAAACAAGTCAGTCAGAGAAAGGCAAATACCATATGATTTCTTATTAAGAAACAAAACCAATGATCAAAGGGGACAAAAGGCGAGAGAAAGGCAGACTAAGAAACAGACACCTAACTATAGACAAACTGGTAGTTACCAGAAGGGAGGGGGTGGTGGGGTCTGTTAACTAGGAAATGGAGATTAAGGAGTACATTTGTGATGAGCACGAGGTGTTGTATGGAAGTGTTGAATATTGTACACCTGAAACTAATATATTACTGTATCGTAACTAGAATTTAAATAAAAACTTAAATATATATATTTAGATAATATATACATATACATATATATATACATATATACATATGTGTGTGTATATATACATACGTGTGTGTATACATATACATGTGTGTATATACATACGTGTGTGTGTGTGTATATAAACAAACTGAATCCAACAATACATTTAAAAAAATCATTCACCACAATCAAGTGGTATTTATTCCTAGGATGCAAGGTGGGTCAATATTTTCAAACCAATAGGTGCAACACATCACCTCAACAAGAGAAAGGATAAATTTCATATGATCACTTCAATAGATGCAGAAAAGGCATTTGACAAAGTACAACAATCATACATGATATAAACCCTCAACAAAGTAGGTTTAAAGGAAACATACCTCAACATAATGTCATGTATGAAAAACCCACAGCTAACATCATACCCAGTGGGTAAAACAAGAGATTTTCCTCTAAGATCAGGAACAAGGCAACAATGTCCACTCTTACCACTTTTATTCAACCTTGTACTGAAATTCCTAGTCATAGCAATCAGACAAAAATATAAATAAAACACATCCAAATTGGTAAGGAAAAAAGCACAAGTTTCACATTATATGATATGGTATATAGAAACCCCTAAAGCCTACAAAAAATCTACTAGAAGTGATAAATGAGTTCAGTAATGTTGCAGGAAATAAACACAATATATAGAAATCTATGCATTTCTGAATACTAATAATGAAGTAGCAGAAAGAGAAATTAACAGTCTGCTTTAAAATTGTACCAAAAATAAAATACCTAGGAATAAACGTAACCAATGTGGTGGATGACCTGTACTCTGAAAACTATAAAACATTAATGAAAGAAATAACAAAAACAAATGGAAAAATATTCCATGCTCACGGATTGAAATAACAAATATTGTTAAAATGCTCAAACTACTCAAAGCAATCAATAGATTTAATGAAATCCCTATCAAAATACTAAAAGCACTTTTCACAGAACTAGAAAAAATAATCCTAAAATTTGTATGGTACTATAAAAGACCTAGAAAATCCAAAGCAATCTTGAAAAAGAAGAATAAAGCTGGAAGTATCATAATCTCAGGTATCAAGATACACTACAAAGATGTAGTAATTAAAACAGTATGGTACTAAAACAAAAATAGACACATAGATGAATAGCTGGCCCAGAAACACACTCACAGTTATATGGTCAATTAACCTAAGACAATGCAGCAATGAATATTCAATGGGAAAAGGACAGTCTCTTTAACAATTGGTGTTGGAAAAACTCAACTACATATGAAAGAATGAAACTGGACTACTTGCTTACACCATACACAAAAATTAACACAAAATGAATCAAGGACTTAAATGAGACCTAAAACCATAAAAATCCTGGAAGAGAACACAGGCAGTAACTTCTTTGACATCAGCCATAACAATATTTTTCTAGATATGTCTCCTGAGGCAAGGGAAACAAAAGCAAAAATGAACTATTGGGACTATGTCAAAATAAAAGCTCCCTGCACAGCAAAGAAAATATTGAACAAAACAAAGACAACCTACTGAATGGGAGAATATATTTTCAAATGATGCATCTGATAAAGGCTTAGTATCCAAAATACATCAAGAACTTACATAACTCAATACCCAAAAACCAAATGGGATTAAAAATGGGCAGAAGCGATGAACAGACATTTCTCCAGAGTCATGCAAATGGCCAACAGACACATGAAAAGATGTTCAACATCACTCATCATCAGGGAAATGCAAATAAAAACCACAATCAGCTATCGCCTCACACTTATTAGAATGGCTAAAATAAAAACAAAAACCAAGTGCTGCTGAGGATGTGGAGAAAAAAGAACTCTCATGTACTGCTGGTGGGAATGCAAACTGGTACAACCCCTCTAGAAGACCATATGGAGTTTCCTCAAAAGTTAAAAATAGAACTACTCTACAATCCAGTAATCACACTATGGTGTATTTACCCAAAGAATACAAAAATACTCATTTGAAATATATGCACCCTGATGTTTACAGAGGCATTATTTACAATAGCTTAATTATAGAAGCAACCCAACTATTCATCAATAGATGAATGGATAAAGACGTGTTATATTCATACAATGGAATATTGCTCAGCCATAAAAATGGAATACTGTCTTTTGCAACAACATGGATGGAACTAGAGAGCATTACGCTAAGTAAAATAAGTCAGAGAAAGACAAATATCAGATGATTTCACTCACATGTGGAATTTAAGAAACAAAACAAACCAATAAAGAAAAAAAAAAAAGACAAACTAAAAAACAGACTCTGAACTCTAGAGAACTGATGGTTACCTGAGGAGAGGTGGGTGAGGAGATGGGTGAAATAGGTCAAGGGGATTAAGAGTACACTTCTCATGATGACAACTGAGTAATGTGTTGAATTGTTGAATTACTATAGACCTGCAACTAATGTTACACTGTATGTTAACTATACTGGAATTAAAATTTTAAATATATACATAATTTTAGTCATTCATACTAAGTTTTGAAGAAAGGAGGGTAAAAAGGAGGAAAAGCTCATTTCATTATTGTTTATATGAGACCTTCTTTAGAACAGCTGTAGACTAATAATTGTATATATACATATACAAAAAGGGTAACATATACACATTTCTCTCTCTCTAATATATATATATATGCACGCACATTAGGATATATAAGAGATAATATAAAATATATATCCATACACACACATATCCAGTTGCACACACAATATAAAGGGAATCTTAAAGTTAACCACTAGTATAAATATACCTATTTTCTTAAATGTCAGAGGAATCAAGCACTTACATTCATGCACCTGAACACACACACACACCCCTAAAAAAAAAAAAAAAAAAAAAAAAAACATAGGAAAAGATAAAAAAAACACCAAGATCCAAACTAAAAACAGGAAACACAGTGTCAGAATGTAGATAAGACCCATCTGTTATCTCATCTAATATAAATGGGCTTCTCTCTCTAGTTAAACATTGAATGAAAAAGGAAAGCCTGATTATTTCTATCAACAAGCATGGTAAAGCAATGTAATTCAAAAAAGTTGAGAATGCAAGGAGGGGCAAGTATACTCTGAGAAAATGCATATTAAGTAAAGCAGAGGCAGCAGTCTTAATATCAGAGTAGGTGCAATAGCTAATTCAGTTCTGAATGAATATTACAACGTGGGTAGAATTCTTGCTCATGTAACAAGATTTATGGTAATTAAGATAGAGAGCTTTGGCATAAAGATAACCAACTATAGTAATTTAATATATAACCTAGAAACTGATCCATATACATGTGAAGGCTTAATTTATAACTGAGCAACCACAGAAGTTTACTGAAGGAATGATTGACTCTTTAATAATTTTTATTAAAATCTATTAAATTAATATTTTATTAAATTTATATTTAATTATATTAATTTATGTATTTAACTTTTTACAACAAATACTTAGACATAAAAGGTAAATCTATAAACTTTATGAAGAAAATGTAAAAAATACACATAAAATTGGATTAGGAAAAGATGCTCTTACACTAAGTGAAAAGAGCTTAAGTCATTCAAAAGAATTCATAAATTTAACTATCTTTTGGAAGAGATGAAGAAAATGGTTATTGTGCTTCTCTTACACTGTACTACTGAATTTTTCTGGAATAGTAATATCGTATTTACATTGTAGAAAACCTCCCACCAGGCTGTGTCACTCTGTGCCCTACACCCTCCTGAAGATATATCCAGCCAGGGAGCAGGCTCTGCCAGTCGTTGCTCAGTAGGACAAATGTATCATATCCACACGGTTAAATTGAGGTGTGAAGTAGTTTTCATATTTCTGACTTACAGGCCTTGTGTTCGTAGCCCAAAAAGATGTCAATAAGCATTAACTCAGGAAATGTCTTTGGAAGGGAACTGGTAAATATTTTCCTATTTCATAGAAACAAGAAGAATATGTGTAAGATACCACCTTCTTATTAGCCAGCACAGAAGCTTAAAGAGCAACGGTGCTTCCAAAGAGCAGGGAGCTCTAAGCAAGTATCAGAAGAGCAGTGTTTTGAAGCAGTAATGCACTGATGTCCAGAAACAGATTTTAGCTTTGAACCCTGGCTCAACATTCATTATCTGTGCAAAACTGGACAAGCTATATACCTTGTCTTTGTCTCAGTTTCCTTATCTGTCAAATAAGTGTTAATAGTATTTAATTCACAGGGTTGTCTTCAGGGTTCATAAAACACCTGGACCAGATCTGAGATCAGTCTACGTGCTAACTTGCCCTTACCATGAGCAATAGATCCATAAAAACATATGAGAGAATGGACTGTAAATAATCTTAGAATTCTCCTCAAAAGATGATCCATATTTCAATTACTATAAAAGCCGCCCTGTTTTCTAAAACTGATTGACAAATCCATAGGCAAATGTTATTACGGATACAAATCAGCAATCCAAATGGCTTTTGAATCAAAAACATGAAATGCACTTAATTTCCAAGTCAATGTTTTTACTGTAAAAGGTACGCATTCCTTCAGAAGGATGGCTTAGGCAAATCTAACTATTTCTATATAAATAGGATATAAGCTGTACAAGTTCAACAAAATCTATACCACATCAAAAATCTAATCACACTTTAAACTTTAGGATCCAATATCACAAGACATATTATAGTATTCTCTAACCTAGCTTGTAGAATCCTGGGGAAGAGTATGAATATAATGTTTTACACCTATCCATTTTCTAGTTACGGGGATAGACCTACCTCGAAAGAATAATCCCTAATAAATACGATTTGATTCTTATCAGAAGGTTCTCTTGTGGAAAGTCTTCCCCAATGTTCTAACTCAAGGATTAGAATTACTACTACAGCTATTTACTGATTTTGATTGGGACAGAAAATATAAGATAAAATATAAGATTGTCAACAACAAAGACTGTAAACTCTGACTGGAATTAGTATGCCACATAATCATTCACCCACCTATGACTGAAAGACTTGACACAGGAAATTAGGTTTTGTTGGAAGTGAAATGGGAATAGAAAATATTCTCTTTGGCTAAGAACTATACTGTAGATTACATTATAGTTGGGAGACAGAATTAACTAAAGGTGTGGGGATATTTAGGTGGGGAAAAATAAGGAGGGGATGGTTTGGGGAGGTGGGGCTGGGTAAAATTAGAAATACAGACGATAGAGCACAGAACAGTGGAATTAAGAGGAGATGAAGTGAGTTTTCAGGGGGTGAAGAGAATCAGATTAAGTCAGAGACTTTATCAAAGCTATTATGACTGTTACCTATAAAGACTGACATAAGCAGCAGAGCACCAATTAATACCTACTGGTTTCAGGCCTTTTGCAAAATTATGTAGATTGAACCTAGCAGAATCAATTGATTATGATCAGTGTCATTAGGACTAAAAAGAGAGGCAGTATTACTTAGGGCAGCTGTCCTCAACATTAACTTCATGTTATAATCACCAACATTTATAACTTAAAAAATTCAATAGAAGTAACTTTCTTGCGTTAAGAACTATTTCTTTAATAAAATACTTTTGTCTTATACTAAATCTAGCAGTCTTATTAAACTATGAATTCTACATATCTATAGATAATTTAAGTTTTCTTCATATACATTTGTTATATGTGAAAAATGATACTTCTTACTATTCTAGTCTTTTATACTTTTTATTCCTTTCCCTTAATTTATTAAATTAGTTAACATCCCCCTGTATTGCAGAGTAGAAATGAAGAAGCTGGCATTATTGCCTTATTTCTAAACTAAGGTAACAACTGTTTTTTTATAATACCCTTTACTTTACCAAATTAGAAAGTTCCTTTATGTTTCAAAATTGCTAAAAAAATTTTTAATAATGAATGGATTTTAAATTTTATCAAATAATTTTTATTCTAAATATGCTGATATGATTTTGTCATTTAATATGTTAATGTGGTGAATGACATTGATTTTCAAATGTTAAACCAAACTTTCATCCCAGGAATAAATCAATCTTAGCTATAAGATGTTATGTACTATATATTCTTACAGTAAAAAACATTCATTAAGAAAATTTTAAAGAAAATACATTTAAAGTACTGAACTATCTTCACCAAAAAAAAGTCTACATATATAAATGGGCCACACAGTCCAAACCTGCGTTGTTCAAGGGCCTACTGTACACTGGACAAGAGTTTAGGAAACATGCACAATTTGTGTAGCTAGAGGGTCAAGTTAACTTAAAACAAACGTAAAACGTTCACAGGAAAGGATCCAGTTTCTATAGGGATCTTAGAATTTGTGTGTGTGTGTGTGTGTGAGAGAGAGAGAGACCAACAAGAGACAGAAATAGATAAGGTGTTCCAACAACTATAACAAAGGGGAAGAAAAAAAAAAGTTGTCCTAAGAGTCTTTCTCTTTTCAAAACTATGCCAAATTGAGGAAGGAGAAACTGTATGATATACACAATGTGCACCTGAAATGTGAACACTATACACCTGAAACAATCTTATTCTGGAATAAAAAGAATTGTGTACTTAACAAGATTCCAAATATGTTGTGTTGTAGAAGATATTTTACCTTATAGAAAAAGTTGAAAGAATTGAGTTGAAAGGAAGAATGAAAAGATAATATCTTAAATTTATTCAGTGAGTTGTTAAACCAAAATTAAGTACTTACTATTAAAGCTCTTTGATTTTTGATCTGCTTTTATTAAGGTTAAAATGTTTTGGAGACTTAGAACATATTTGTATATTCTGTATGATGCCAGAAAGATAAATTATTCAAAGCAGATATTGGTGAGAACCTCTGGCTGCATGAGGGTATCCTATTTTTCCACTAGGTAATTTCTATTTATTTGCCTTGTCTTTGTGAAATATTTAACAGATCTATCATAGTTATTCTCAGTTGCTCAGTGATAAATTTAGTGAATTTCCAAGCAGCTGAATTTACATCTCCTATTTGAAAAGAGGGGTTGTGTCAAAGGCATGCATGTCTTAATAACAAATTTATCACTTGTCCTGTTTTACCAAACCAGAGCACATTTATGAAAGACAAGAATCTTAATGCCTTAGCTTTTTTGACATGAAGCCCAATATTTAGAAAAGTTGAAGAATGAGAATTTCAGAGTGCATCAGATTATCTCCCTGCCCAGCAAACCAGAGAAAGGTTAATACTATTTGGATTATTTGGTAACTGAGTAGAAAACTCAAAGTTGTATGCTTACACACACATGAATGAACTAGTAGGAAAAAATGTATTTTCATTAATCATGAGTAGCTTTTTAAATATTTACTTTTTAAAGCAAGTAAGACTTTAAATAAATTTGTTATTAATATTTTCCTGTCATAATGTGACAAGAGATCACTTATTACAACATGTTGGGAGCTATTTTGTATTATTAGTGGGCGGCAGAGAAAGCTTTTGCATATGTTTTGCTTAGAGTTCTGCAGACATTTTTTAACCTTGGCTCATCAAATGCTCCAGAAATTTTTGGTTGTGTGAAGCTGAGGGAAGGTACAATTTCTTGTTGCAGTTTACAACTCTCCACTTCTCTGGACAATCTGGTCAACCTGGCTCTCAAAGTTTTAAAATGAGATGTGGAAAAATTCCTGGTGTATTTCCATCTCCTTTTTTCCCATCCCCCCATTACATCATCAGACACTGGTGATTACTATCAAAACAGCCAAGAAGAATGCAACTTACATACCAGAGCTCAAAATATGATGCTCTTTCACTCCCATGAGACTTTTCCCTTCAAATATATTATCTCTAAGTAATTTGTGTGAAACATAGATCAACAGAAACTTATGCCAGGCAAAGTTGTAAATTAAGCTGAGAGGAGGTTTGACCAAGGATAACCATAAACACCTTAATTATGTTTTTTTCTGTAGCTCAGCAAAATTTGAAAGAGAATCATTTTTGAAGGTCCAAATGTTGTAGTAACTAATGATTATATAAAATAATTTTTCGCCCAGGGTTGAGAAAGTCAATAAAACCTCGGCAGTAATAAAACATATTAATAATAGTCTGTAATGTGAGCATTAAAAAAAAAGAAAAAGTTTAACACAGTATCTCCTTATATCACTTTATATGAAATACTAATTGCTGAAAACCTAAAGCTTGAAAATTGCATCTCCTCATTTTGATTGTAATTTAAGAAAAACTCTTTAACTTGATTTTATATATAATCATGATTTTTATATACACTTATATATTGTGTTTTTTACTACAATTTAAGGAATGCAATCTCTATTAATTCCTAGACTGTACATTTAAAAAAATAATCCAAAGATATACTTATCCTTTGATTTTTATCTTAATTTTTTTTAAGATTTTATTTATTTATTTGACAGAGAGAGAGAGTGAGAGAGGGAACACAAGCAGGGGGAGTGGGAGAGGGAGAAGCAGGATTTCTGCTTAGCAGGGAGCCCGATATGCGGCTCAATCCCAGGACTCTGGGATCATGACCTGAGCCGAAGACAGACGCTAAATGACTAAGCCACCCAGGCGCCCTAATTTATCTTAATTTTTCAGTTGTTTTTCTCTTTCTGAATTGAAAGCTTACTTTTGGTTGCCAGGACAACATTTTTTCTAAGTTGAACTCGAATATATGACCAATAACAGATGCCCTGATTAAGCCTAAAAACAGAATATGAACAAAGGTCTATTTTAGTCTTGTCACAAAATAATTCAGAGCATTCAGAGTTTACATGTGCTTTAGTGAGGAACGGAACATGAAATTTGTCCTTCAAGGTTTGTCCTTTTCCTTTGTCTTGGGAGCAGCAAAGGACTACCCTATCTCCAAAAGGTAATTTAAAAAAAAGCAAAGACAGTTGAAATGTTAGAAGTTATTCTCAGGGCACAGGTAAATCCAAGAAAGGCACATAAAAAAGATAAAAATGATTTTCTTAATGGTAAATACTCTAAAAAAAAATGCACCTGGTTCTCTGACCGAAACACACAATACACACACACACACACACACACACACACACACAAACACACACACAGGCTGTGGTGAGCTGAAGCCATATTGCATGGCCCACTAGATCTGATTTTTAAATGCACAGATAGTTCGTAAACTGGTTGTTAAACTCTTCATAGTTTGAAATTGGTCATGGTGAGAATATTTTTGACACAGAAATTGTCAACTGCTACAAAACAATACTTTTTGATAAGCCAATTTAAGAATACACCACTGCTACAAGGCCTTCATTTCCTTGTTTTTTTGTTCTTTATTTCTTGTTCTTTAATCTTTTGGTTTGTTCCTTGGGGAAGCAAACCTCAGTAACTTACTCATTTTCTCACCCTACATCTTTACTTGATGGAGACAAGAAGACTATGTATTCATTCATCTTCTTCACATCTCACCCCAACAGAGAAGACTCTTCCAACGGGTGATGAACCAATGGTTCTTTATTTAACATTTGCCAAATATATATACAAAAAACAGAAAAATTGGCAACCACACACAAAGAGACACTTTGGCCATCAAGGGTCTTTTCCAACTTTTCTAGCATAAGCTAGAAAATCTTGGAAAGTAAAAAGAAGAAAATCCTTTTAGGTCATACAGTCCCTTTGACGCTCCCTATAGATCCAACGGGGTGGAGGGAGAGGAAGACTTCCTAAATATAAGACCCAACTTTCATCTCCCCTTTCTCCTGCATACTCAGCTAGTGATTCTAATAGATTCCGCAGCAACAGTTGATAGTATGAGAAGCTGGAGTCCCAAAAATCTAACCCTTCCTGAGGGAAAATAATCAGAATGCAGACATCAGTTTAAAGCCACCTTTCCAATACTGGCTGCACTAAAATTTTTAGTTCTTCAGACTATTTCCAAGGATCATACTAACCAGAGGAACAAGAATGATATGAAGTTAAATAATCAATTGATATTTTTATAACTACTAACAATGTTTGCAGAAACTGCAATCAAGGAAAAAGAAAAGAAAACAAAACAAAACGAAAACCAACCAAAAAACACTATCCTAACCGCCAATTCCATTGTGCCAGATCTTTATTCTACCCAGTATCTGCAGAGCACTGACATTGCTAACATTGCCTCTCTTGAAAAAAAATTCCCCCTTTTTCCTCAAAGGTGGTCATCTTATACTTCTCTACGCCCATGTTGATGGTTCCTGTTTTCCTGTGTTAACTCTTAATGTATCCATCCAGTAAATACTGCTTTGTCCCGTGTTTACATCTGTGAATTTGACCTTAATAAACAATCCAGGTAAAGAGTTTAGTATAGTGTCTTTTATAAGGTGGAAAATAGAGAAATGTCCTCTTCCCTCTGCTCCTCCAGCTTTTAATACTGCCATTTATTTCCATGGTTTCAAACAACACCCTGTTAGGAGCCCTAGGATCTTTCTCCTGATTCACCATTGTTACTGAGTCCCAAACCTGCAAAGCCAACTGTGTCCTGGTTATCATCTCATTATCTTACCATGGCAAGTCAAAATCCACCTTTCAAAACTGAAATCATTATCCCCATCCTCTTGAAAATTTTATTCTACACTGTCCTCCATCTCAATGAATGGCATAATTTTCTCACTTGTGATGCAAACAAGAAAGATCAGAGACATCTTCCATTTTCTGTCTTCTTCACTCAGAATATTAGTTTATATTTAAATTTGGCTGATTTTATTATCAATGTATTTCTTAAATGCATCCTTTGGCCTATTTCCACTACTATTATCCTCTGCAGGCTTTTATACTTCTGGACAATGTTAACAACACAGCCTTCCAACTGCATTTTCTTGCTCCACTGTGTATGTTGTTGTTTTGGTTTTTTTTTCTAACCCATAACTTATCTTACCATCATAATTATCTTTTCAGAATTACCATCAGAATTATCTTGTCTGGATTCTTAAACTCATTCTCTGGAATATTTTCTGTAGCTACCCATTGTAATACAGTCTTAGCAAAGCTTTCAGAGCATGCTGCATTGATCTTTTCAGCTTCATTTTCTCAAATTCTTCAATCTCTCCAGTGATACCTGGTTCTCTTTTAAGTCCTTATAGAGCACTTGTATTTCCCTGAATCTCCATCAATATTATCTCTGTATCCTGAAGTTCCACCCACTTTATCACCTGATGGAATCCTTGAAAATCATTCAAACCAAAATCCCCAAACTTAGTAAAACCAATCAGACTTCCTTTTAGAGTAATTATCCAGCATTTCTTTCTTTGAATTCATCTAGCCTGACATTTAGGACTTTAGAACTCTATGTCATGCCAATCTTCTTTTGTTATTCAGACTTCTACCATCTTTTGTTCCTATAATTATACATCGGCTCACCATGTTTTTTTTCTATCACATTTGAAAGACAAAATTAGATTTCATTTTTGTGGATCCAACACATGTCCAAGTACTTGACACATAGGAGACACTAAATAAACTATAGTTGAATAGATGTATTGAGTATGTATTGAAAATAAGTAATTTGTCCAGTTTGGGTGCTCTGTTGCTGACATTCTTTTTTAACAGAAATTCTCTTTTCATGTTTTATGGCAGTATTTGAAGATATACTCTAGCTTCTGTATCCCATCGTGAGAAGCCATTTGAAAACTGAAGAATTTTGACTTAATTAGTCTTAGTATTATGTATTTCTTATTTAGAAGATGGACCGAAAACATACTACTCTTTTGAAGGGATTTCTGTACTTTTTTTGTGAGATACTCTATTAGGAGTAGCCTGAAGTTCAGTGCCTGGGTGGCTCAGTTGGTTAAGCATCTGCCTTCGGCTCAGGTCATGATCCCAAGATCCTGGGATTGAGCCCCACATCAGGCCCCCTGCTCAGCAGGGAGTCTGCTTCTCCTCTTCCTCTGTCCTCCCCCCACTTGTGCCTCTCTCTCTCTCTCAAATAAATAAAATCTTTAAAAGAAAAAAAAAAAAGAAGTATCCTGGAGTTTAAATCTTATAGGTAGACTATAGTAATCATTCATTCCATTTTATAAGGCTTTGCCAGTTTTCTTTGGTTGGCCAAATAGCAGTCCCAATGTCTCTGGTTAGGTGGAGTAGAAAATCTTAAGATCTCAATCTAGTTATTAAATTATTAACAAGCACATACAATATGCCACACAATATTTGATTTACTTCACATAAATTAACATATTTAATTCTTAAAACAACCCTGTGTAGTAGGTACTATTAGTATACCCATTTTACAGAGAAAGAAACTGAGCCACAGGATAATTAACTGACTTGCACAGAACACAGCTCATCAGTATTTGAGCCAGGAGATGAACCTAGGCTCACACTGATTCCATATCCCATGTTCTCTCTAGCTGTGCTGTCTTTCATTGACAGATGAGAATCACATGCAAAAGTAAATATAAAACAGGGATTAGAATAAGACAGGGATTAGACTGAAATTTAAGGAGTTTAGTTGAAGGGCAAATGAAGGAAAAATTAATTTTGACCACATCAGAAATTAATTTCAAGACGAGAAGACCTCTTAGAATACACTCATTTGCGAACAGGGCTCTGACCCTCGGCCACTTTAATGGCAGACCATAGCCCTGTGGATCCTCACTGTTCACTTTATGCTCTGCCCCAACAGCAACTTACATTTCCTTTCTTATCATCTTACAGCATCCTGGACCCTCCCACACTCTTCACAACTATTGCAAAATATAATTACATCAGTGATTACCACAACACTAGTTGGCAGCTTATGTAAGAATGTACATTCCCTTAGCTTTGTAACAAAATGCTATTCACCTAGCATTTCTGAACTCGGTGTATTATCAGCAGATAATTGAAGAACACCCTGATACTCATATCATTTTATAGAGTCACTTTCTCTCCCAAAGAAGTACTTCAAGCTTTATTGAAGTCATTGTTTTATGAACAAATGCCAGCTTTGACTGAATACTGCTTAAACCCTAAAAACTTTGAGGTGAGATATTTTATTTTACCTTTGCTAAATAATAAGTAACCATATTCAGGCTACACAGACACACAAACACACACATGCATTTGCTAATGCACTTATTTTAGCTAGAATCTAACTAGGCTTACTTTTAATAAATCTTCTAAAGATTACTAATCCTTTGTCCTTCTCTCCTCAAAGGAAAAGGAAAAGCACAAATGTCCTCTAATGCTGGTCTCTTAAGCTGTATAAACAGCAAATTGATTCATATTTTATTTAATCAGTACAAATCTAGCAGAATATTTTTAGAGGAGGCATAAAGAGACTATGTTTCGAGCTGATTAAATCTCTTCCTCCTCCCCCCCTATCACTTCATAAACCTCTCACCTATAATCAGTGCACAGATGGAATCTTGGGTCCAGCATTAAGTACCTCACTAAATTAAAAGGAAAAAAAAATGATCTGTAAAACTCTTGAGTCATTAGGAGAAAAGAAAACAGGAAAAATATGTTGTGCTTTCTACGTAACTGTAAATCAAGGATAACTTATTTGCATTATTTTTTGAAATGCAGTAAACATTCTCCACATTCCTAATGTATCAAATACTAGCACAGTTGAAACTCTTCCAAGAGTGGTATCCGAGGTTCCTTCACTCCTCTCCTGCCACTAACTTTCCAAAAGGAAAATTTTCATAAAAATTAAAAATATAATCTTATTGGAGACAATGAAATTTTTAACAAAAATTCCCTAAGGATTTACAAGCAAGCATGCCTCTGATTCCCACTTGCAAATACTCTATGGTTAAGATAAGCTGTTTATCACCTATGAGGTAATGATCGGTCACACTGACTTTAGGGTTCCTAGGAAAGCCTTTAGCATCAGAATGCCTCTATGTTGGGTTTATGTTATTTAGGCTACCCATTCAGCAATAGGACTAAAAAGCAGTAAATGAAAGTATTCATCTAATGAGTTTGTTGTGAGAATTAAACAAGTTGGCATATATAAAATTAGTAGGATGGGGTGCCTGGGTAGCTCAGTTGGTTAAGCATCTGCCTTCACCTCAGGTCATGATCTCAGGGTCCTTAGATTGAATCCCACGTCCGGCTACCTGTTCAGTAAGGAAGCCTGCTTCTCTGTCTGACCTCTGCCACCGGAGCTCTCCCTCTCTCTCAAATAAATAAATAAAATCTTTTAAAAAAATTAGTAGCATAATACCTGGCAAATAACTGTTTATCATTTAAATTGATTGTCTTCAGTCGTTCTCCAATTAGAAAACAAAGGGTTATTCTCTCAAATGAACAAGTAGAATCTTCTAATTCACTTTATAGTCCCAAACCCACTTGCCAGAAGTTATGGCCAAGGCTTTAGTATATTATATATTTTTTAAGATGCATTGTATTCAGACTTCCTCCCAGCTCAGTAACAAAGGGAGCCAATATGCTGACTGTGCCCCTCCTCCTCAGGAGGTTTCCGGAGAGTGAACAGGACACAGGGCTAATGGATCAATTTTAATAACATGACCAAAACAAGTAGAGAACAAATTCAAACTGCAGTGACTTGCATAGCTATGCCTCAGGACAAGACAAGACAGACCAATCAGAGACAATGTGAATGCCTAGATCCGAGGAAGAAAGGAATCGAATAACAAGAGTAATCATGGCATTTCGTGCAGTGATAAGTGGTTCTATTAGAGCGCATTGATCTACCCCGGAGTCCTCTTTTTCAAAAGGTAGCCAGTTATAAATCGTTCTTACAAAGCTCCTTATCAACTTCAAATTCCAATCACTTGGTAGAGGTTTTATGCAGGTGAACAGTGAGTGACACTTCAGAGCACAGACTTTAAGGTTTTACATTAATACGCTTAAGATTTTTCACTTCCATATTCTCTGCACATTGTTCAATTTTCTTTCCCAACTGTAGTCAATATTTCTTTACATTGACTAAAACAACTGTTGGCATGCATTTGGCTATTATAATTTATTAAAATTCACTTTAACACACCTACTGTATTCACCACCACAGTAATTTTATGAAATTCCAAGGGCTAGTATTACTGTCCCAAGCATTTAGATGAAAGGCTGAAACTCTGATTATCAATTCATGTGAAATAACCTAGCCAACATTTGACATCTCTGCCCTTTATAGTCCTGTGTTCTTTCCAACTTCATTTTTGTCCTCAGCATTGCTCTAAGCAATCATTCTACCTGTCCTGGTCACCTTCTTCTGCATTCTCCATACCTACTATATTAAAAATTTATAACATTGCTCATACCTCAAAGACTCCTTTTCCTCTCAACAGAATAGACAGCCAACTACATAGAAAAATGAATAAGGCTCTCAGGCATAAACAGCCTCATTATTCCCATTTCATCATTTACCTCCATCTGCATGTTCATGCCTTTTTCATTGCAAGATAAGCATACATCCTTTTGATTAATCAATTCTGCTGTCTGTTCCTCTAATTGTATCCCCTTGTTCCAATTCGTCATACCAGTTGTTATTCTCTCTCTTGTCTGTCTCAGCCTGAGTTATGTACTTAGGAGACTTCCTAAGGACTACTCTGAGGGTCAGCCCCTGCAAGGGATGCAGCAAGCAAGATGAAACAGAAGTGAAACCTCAAAGCAGTAGCAGCAAAGCCTCCACATATCCTGCAGGAGCTCAGCAGCTGAAGGCCCATCAAAGTTGTCTCAAGTGAGGCAAAGGGTTGAACTTTGTACCCCTTTATCAACCAGTCATGGAATGTGGGCTTTCCTGTGGGAATGGATGTAATTTTGCAAGAAAGCTTCTTTCATCCCGCAACAAACCTGGAAGGAAGACTCAGTTCTGAGCTGTAGCAGCACCCTGGCACTTGAGAGTGCACACAAGGTCCACTAAACCCTTGTCTTTCATTTAGGTATCAGTTCAAGCCACTCACATATCCAGAAAGAGAGGGGAAGGAACCTTCATTTTTTCTCAGTATTATTCTAGTTGCAATACTCTGTCTCTCATTCCTCAAACAGCTTGTTTTGGAATACTCTTCTTTCTGTTTTCTCCCTTCCCTTCTCTTAACTCTCACAAAAATTTTATTCTGCATGTTTTCTTAAATACTCTTGTATACTGTTCCTGCAATAGCTATTACCTATAGTCTGATGGCTCTCAACCCTATACCGTTAATATAGATTCCTCTGGAATAGTCTCAATCTCCTCTAAGGGCCAGTTGGGAAGCTCTCCCTGGACACCGCATAGCCCTATAATCTCAAAATGTCCAAAAAGAAAATAGCATCAGAGAGCATCTATTCCCCTAAGCAACAGACCCCAAATATCCAAGACATAATTCAATGTCATCATTAACATCTTGTACATGGTACATATCAACGTGTTGCATGAAAATAAAACATAGGAAGGTGTGAAACAGCACATGTGACTTTTACACAAACATAAATACATACATATATATATATATATACATTTTCAATATCCAGAACTTAAAAAGGAATTGGGGAGGTATTTCATTCCCATTAGCACTAAATCGTGTAAGAGTATAGAGTTTGGCCAACAAAACGGTTCCTCCTCCCACCCAATTTCATGGTTTAATACAAATTAAAAATTAGTATTTGGTCATGCCATGTGTCCCACCCAAAATGATGGAGGAATGCTACATACTATCACTCAGGAACCTAGGTAGGGATAAAGCCACCAGCATCTTTTATCTGAAAGTATAAACTTCTTGGTCACTACATAAGAGGGAAGAAGAAATTAGGGAACCATGCAAATTTTTTTTTTTTTACCACCAAGTTGTGATAAGTATCATTTGTACTCACGTTTTATGATGGACAGAGGCTAATAACCACATTACTTACTCAATTGCAAGTAGTCAGAGAAGTGCAGTTTCCCATGTGCCTGAAAGAGGAGGAGAACCAAATATCAGTGTATGATGGTAATGTGTGACAATATTTAGTATATTTTACAAGCCCTCATAAGGGACGGCCATCTATCTATTCTTTAACTTTATTAGAAAACAGGATATGAAAAAGAAGTAAAAAGCTAAGCAGTGAGTTTCAAAAAATTATCATTTTTCTTTGTCATTGTCTATTTTTAAATCCTGCTCATGCAGTCTGTCCACAAGTGGAAACATTCCTATTAGCTGCTCATTTCTAGAGCATCAAGAATGAGAAAGGTTTTACAATGTTTATGTTATTGTTGTCTGTTTTCATATACAATCAATTTGGCAACAATTGACTCCTGGCAATAATTATTTAAAAACATTAATTTTTATTGCCCTAACTTGTGTTGTCTGTGTGAAAAATTTTAGCAGTCATAATTAACCATGAAAATACTGTTTGCAGTAACCCATTTTCTGATGTGTGCAAAGGCAAACCAATGAATATAAATTCTGCTGATTTTGTTTATGTGAGTGCATTCGCAGAAATGGACTTGAAAACAGGAGCTAAATTTGTTTGTATATTTTCACAACTAAGCAGCCAATTTCCTATATAATTTGTTTTTTCAGTTTTACCCCATATAAGTGAGTAATTTTAAGATGAATGGGCCTCAATACAAGAAACCTCAAAGTCTAGTAGGATTTTTTTTCCCTTTTGTCTCATGGTTTAATCCTAAATGCTTATCTGTTATCATTGTCCTTAGCCAAAGATAAACAAACAAAAGGTTTATTGCAGCAGCTCCATGAATATTGTAATCTTTTTATACTCTCAGTGGCAACAATCTTTTAATATCTGAAACCGTATCCCTCCCCTTTATCCTTCCCTATTTTGTAGAGAACATTTGTAAATCTCATAAGCTTATAAATAATTTTCTACATATATTCTAGGTTTTATTCCATACAGTATGAAAATTGAGAATGAAGTTTTTGTGTTATGAATCTGCTGTATAACATGGTAAGTAAATATTAAAGGAATGAATTTTATGTTAACTGTAGACTTTATGACACAAGGATCATTGCCTAAAATTATGTGTGGCCTTTTATGTTTAGATCTCATAAATAAATGTCTTAGTGTCACTACCTTACTAATGTTGTATACCCTTAGCTTAATGGCCCCTGGAGGGGAAAAATCACATTTGTATGCAGACAATCAATCCATTTACTTCTTCAAACAAAGTATCTGTATTTTTGGTTTTAATAATGTGAAATTCTAGCCAAATGATAAAGGGATATATCCAATGTTTGGATTAGTTAGGTTGTTTTGAGATATAAGTAGTAAGTAATCAAAATAAAATTGGCATAAACAAGAAGGAAAGAATACTCTTTGTTGTAACAATAGGATAGGTGCATGCAGCATGAACAATTGACTAAAGGATATCACCAGAGATCCAGTTTAATTCAGGCTCTCTAATCTCTTTTCTTTGGAGTTTGCTTATCCTAGGAACACCTAATTTCACCATGTCAATATGACTGTCAGCAAGCAGCAAGTCAGCTGTATGTAGCAGCAAGGATATTCCTCCTACTCTCTCTCTAAATATGTATGCATACATGCATAAACCTCTATACATATCTGGACAGTGAGGTGTCCTTACAAGAAAGAAAGAGCAAATCTGTGATAATCTACCTTTGAAGGCAAATAAGTCATCTGGCAACATGTCTTCTAAAGGATTCAGAATTCTTTTTTGTAAGGCCTATGAATAGCTTGAGACAACACTTTAAGATTAGTTTTTTTCATTTGTTCACCTAATCTGCATGCAAATATTTTGCTTAATTCCTTGAAATATAGAGCTTAAATCTAGGTAATTCCCTCCTTCGTTCAAAAATAGATATTGAGGATTTACGATTTTCTACTCATTAGACTATGTTCTGGGGGTTAAAATGTTGAATATAAAGGTCAAAGCTCCTGATTTCCTAATGATTATGACTAACAGGGAAGCGAGATGATGAACAAACCACTAAAACAAGCACACTATTACAATCAAGAAATACAAAGTGTTGTCAAGTTCTGTAGTAGTGGAACCAAGTCCAGTCTGGGATGTTACAGAAGACTTTTGTGAGAAGACAAAACTTAGTCTAAAAACTGAAGGCTAAGTTATGATATCATTTATTATCCGAACTAGACACTTGTGAAAATTAAAGGTGACGTCATTAATAATTATGCCAAGAAGTAATAGATGTTAAATGCAACTGTTAGAGCAGTCAAAAAAAAAAAAAAAAAGAATGCTATGCTTTTGGAAAGTAGAAATGCATTTTCAAAATCTTTTAAGGTTAAGAGCTCTAAAAGATATCATGAAACTGACTGTGTAAAACATACGAATTCGTATACAAAAATATTCAATGTGTTATACTAATCACACTTTGAAACTCAGAATTCATTTCATTGGTATGGATTAATGTGAATAAGTACTTTTGTGAGATTCCTGAGCTGTGCCTTTTTTCCCCATTCTGAGATGTCTTTTACCTCCTTTCCACATCCTCACATTTAACCAGTCTGACCCCAAGTCTGTTTTACTTTCTATCATGTGAAAATCAGTGAATTTCAATATACAACTACCTTAAAAATTAGTGAAAAAAGAAAATTTTAAAAGCACCCAAAATATGAAAAGCAGGAAATAATGTTAAGAGGAAATAACTAAATAAAGAATGTATTAGATAATATAAAAAAATACAAATAGACAAAAGATACTAATAGTTTTGTTTATCAATAAAAAAATACACTGACATATCACAGATGTTAAAACAATACTGTGTATTTTGAACGCTTTTTGTCAACAAATTCGAAAATTAGGTGAAATGAATATACAGAATATGTAACCTACTAACTTTGACTCAATAGTAAATAGGAAAGAATTATTTGTTTTGTTTTTTAAGATTTTATTTTTATCTAATTTCTATACCTAACATGGGGCTTGAACCTACAATTCTCAGATCAAGAGTCACATGCTCTATCTACTAAGCCAGCCAGGTGCCATGAGAATTTTTGTTTTTAATCCATTAAAAGAATCGAGTTATTCATGAAAAAAAATTCTCCATAAATAGAACTCCAGACTCAGTCAACTGAATCAATGCGTTCTACCATGTATTTCAGGGAAAAAATCTAAACAAGTAAATTATGCCAGAAAATAGCAAATGAATCCTGGCAATGAATAAATATACATAAGATATAATACATTATGGTATATTTGAGTTTATCTCAGGAAAAAAAGTTTCTTTTAACAACAAAGATCAATTATCATAATCTACCATATTTACAAAGGGGTGAAAAAAAAGAAAAATCATATGGCCCACATCAAATGATGCAGAAAAAAAAACGTTAAGATCAAGAACATATCCAGAACATTGATTTTTAATGTACCAGCAACTTTCTCAACCAATAATTAATATCTCTAAGTAAGAACAACAGTAAAGATCCAGCATAACAGTGAAATGCTTAGACATGCCTTTTGAGAATTAAAATATTCTGTGGGAACCAGCTAATCCTGTTGAAAAAGGAATACAAGATATTTCTCCCAGGGAAGATGGTAGAGTAGGAGAATCCTAAGCTCACCTCATCCCATGGATACAACTCAATAACTCTGAATCAGTGTAAATAACTGGAAAAAAACAAAAAACAAAAAAACCCTGAAAGACTGTCAGAACAGACTCCATAGCTAAGTGTGGAGAAGAGGACACGTCGAATAGGATAATGATGGAGACACAGTCCCATGGGACTGTCTGTGAGAGGGAGGGATGCAGCAGGTGTGGAAAGGGGAGAGGACTAAACTCCCACCCAGGCACCCTAGGCATGAGGACATGCATGGGGAAGGCAAATTTTCATTACATTTGATTTTGAAAATAAGATGGACCTGGGGAGCCTGGGTGGCTCAGTTAGTTAAGCATATGACTTTTAGTTTCAGATCAGGTCATGATCTCAGGGTCGTGAGATAGAGCCCTGAGTCAGGCTGTCAGGCTCTGTGCTCAGCATGGAGTCTGTTTGAGATTCTTTTCCCCTCCCCTTGCCCCTCCCCCCCATTGTACACTCTCTCTCTCTAAAATAAATAAAATCTTAAAAAAAAAAAAAAAAAGGAAAGAAATGGAAAAAGGAAAGAAAAGAAGAGGGACTAACAAATCAGTGGAGCTTAACACCTGGATCTTTAATAATCACCAGGCTCAGTTCTGGGAGAGCATTGAGGGCAGAGTCTTTGCCATTAAAGACACAAGACAAAAATAGTCCCACTAAGAACCAGCATATAAGCAGGCAAGTCAAAAAATACTTGGGGTATATGGGGAACAAGATTTATTTACTAATCTTCAGAACATGTGTTGGGGGGGGAAGGGACATTTGGGAGACTTCTCTGAGAATAAAAGAGCTGGTAGGTGCCATTTCCCTCCCTTGCCCCCAGCCATGATACATGACAGTTACAAGAATCAGGTCAAGGCCAACACTCTCTACCTGGCTTCCTAGCTTGCTCACAGAACACCTCACTACCATGAGCTTCTGCAGATCAGCCCCCTCCAAGCTTGCCTGGATGGGTGTTTTCCCAGGCAACTGCAGGTCCCCTCCCATAGCAGGCCAGTATGGACCTTGCTGCCAAAGTACATCACAGCCGCACATTCTTCTGTGGACCTGCCCCTCCAATACACCCTTGGTTTGAACCCAACCAATGTGGTGTCACAGGCCAGGCAGTGTGTAAACAGCTCCAACAGGGGCCCATACCAGTCCAAAGTGACTCTAGCGCTGGTGAGAAAGGAAAGCAACCATACACACCAGTCCATCTGCAGCCCCAGCAGTGGACTGGGAGCAGACATAGATTATGAATGTAGGCCCCACTCACCAAGAAAGGCTTCTCAGGGTACAACACAGGGAAAGTATCCTGCAGTTTAGTGCTACTGCATCTCAGGTAAATGCCTGGTCTGCCTCAAATCAAGTCCAAAGTGGCCCTGACTAACCCACTAAAAAACAGGGACCAAATCCTGTCCACAACAAGCAAAGAGAACCATGACTTGATTGAAGGCAAACATGACTCAGTCACAATAGTAGGGTGCATGTAACACACATTGGAGACACCCCCAAAGTGCCAGGTTCTGGTGAATGAAGAACAATGCACTGCAGGGCACTATAGGACCTCTTATTCCAAAGGCCACTACTTTTAAGAGCAGGAGACTCTTGTAGCTGATTTTTCCTAACACAGAAAAACAGACACAGAGACAAAATTAGGAGATGAAGGAATATACACCAAATGAAAGAACAGGACAAAGTCACAGTAAGAAAGCTAAATGAAATGGAGATAAGTAATATACCTGGCAGAGAATTTAAAGTAATGGTTATAAATATACTCACTGGATTTGAGAAAAGAGTGGAGGCCCTCAAGTGAGACCCTCCATAAAGAGATAGAAAACACACAAAAAAAGAACCAATCAGAGATGAAGAACTCAATAACTGAAATTAAAAATACACCAGATGGAATAAACAGTGGACTAGAGGAAGCAGAAGAATGGATCAGTGACCTAGAGGTCAGAGTTATGGAAATCAAGCTGAACCGGAGAGAGAAAAACATAAAAATAAATGAATAATACTAATATTAATCCTAATACTAATAAAGTTATTTGAAGAAATAACAGTTGAAAACTTTCTGAATGTTGGGAAGGAAATAGAAATCCAGTTCCAGGAAGTACAGAGAACCCCTGATAAAATCAACTCAAGGTAGCCCACACCAAGACACATAGTAATTAAAATGGCAAAAAGTAGTGATAAATAACTTTAAAAGCAACAAGAGAAAACAGTTACATACAAGGTAAACTCCATAAGACTATCAGGATTTTTTAGCAAAACTGTACAGGCCAGAAAGGAGTGGCATGACATATTCACAGTGCTGAAAGAAAAAAAAAAAAAAAGCCTATAGCTAAGAATATTCTATCCATCAAGGCTATCATTCAGAATAGAAGGAGAGAGAAAGGATTTCCTAAACAAAGAAAAGTTACAGGGATTCGTAATCACTAAACAAGCCCTACAAGAAATGTTAAAGGAGAACCTTTGAGTGGGAAGAAAATGCCATAAGTAGGAGTAAGAAAAGTAAAGGGCACAAAAGTGATAAGATGAAGTATATCTATAAAAAACAGTCAAGGCTTTCACAAAATAAAAGAATGTTAGGTATGAAATCACATATCTAAAATATGAGGGGTTGTAGGAGTAAAAAACAGGTTCAAACTTAAGTGACCATCAACCACATGTAGACTACTATATGCATGTTATATACAAACCTAAAGGTAACAAAAATCAAAAACCAGTAATAGATATGCAAAAGAGAAAGAGAAAGGAATCCAAATATATCACTAAAGAAAGCCAGCAAACTCAGAGAAGAGAGTAAGGGAAGAAAGGATCAGAAACGACTACCGAAACAACCACACAAGTAATAAAATGGCAATAAATACATACCTATCAATAATTACTTTGAATGTAAATGGACTAAATGTTCCCTTCAGAAGACATAGGGTGATGGAATGGATTTAAAAAGACCAATCTATATGCTGCCTACAAGAGACTCATTTCAGACCTAAAGACATCTGCATATTGAAAGTAAAGGGATGGAAAAGAATTCATCATGCAAATGGATATGAAAAGAAAACCAGAGTAGCAATACTCATATGAGACAAAATAGACTTTAAAACAAAGGTTGTAACAAGAGGCAAAGAATGATACTGTATAATCATAAAGGGAAAAATCCAACAAGAAGATATAATAACTGCAAAAATTTATGCACCCAACATGGAAGTAACCAATACATAAAGCAGCTAATAACAAACATAAAAGTAATCAATAAAATGCAATAATAGTGGGGATTTTAACACCTATTTATATCAATGGATAGGTCATCAATACAAAAAAGCAACACAGAAATAGTGACTTTGAATGACACATTGGGCCAGATGGATCTAACATATATTCAGAACATTCCATCTGAAAACAACAGAATACACACTCTTTTCAAGTTGACATTAGACATTTTCCAGAATAGATCACATGTTAGTCCACAAAACAAGTCTCAACAAATTCAAAAAGACTTAACTCATACAATGCATCTTTTCAGACCATAAACCTATGAAATTAGAAATCAACCACATGAAAAAAAATCTGGAAATAACATTAATATATGGAGATTAAGTAATATTCTACTAAACAATGAATGCACCAGCAAAGAAATCAAAGAGGAAATTTTAAAAAAATACATGGGGACAAATGAAAATACAATGGTCCAAAATCACTGGGATGCAGCAAAAGGCATACAAAGAGGGGAGTTTACAGCAATATAGGCCTACTTTAAGAGGCAAGAAGATTTTCAAAGAAACAACCTAACCCTACAAGGGCTAGGAAATGAAGAACAAACAAAATCCAAAAACAGTATAAGAAAGGAAATAATAAAGATTAAAACAGGAATAAACAAATAAAAATGAGAAAAACAATAGAATAGCTGAAACCAGAAGCTGGTTCCTTGAAAAGATAAACAAAATTGATAAACATTCAGCTACATTCACTAAAAATTTAAAAAAGGATTCAAATGAAGTCAGAAATGAACCACAAGAAATAACTGATACCACAGAAATACAAAGGATTGTAAGAGAATATTATGAAAAATTTTTATGCCAACAAATTAGTCAGCCTAGAGAAAAAGATAATTTCTAGAAATGTAACTTCCCAAAACTAAATCAGGAAGAAACAGAAAATTTGAACAGACTAATACCAGCAATGAAATTGAATCAGTAAAAGAAAAAACTCTCAACAAATGAAAGTCCAAGCCTAGAAGAATTTACAGGTAAATTCCACCAGTTTTTAAAGATTTCTTAAAATTTTTATTTATGTTAGAGGGAGAGAACAAGCAAGTGGGGAGGGGGGAGGGAGAGAGAATATGAAGCAGACTCTGTGCTCAGTGTGGGGCTCAATCCCACCATCACAATATAATGACCTGGGTCAAAATCAAGAGTCAGACGCTTAACCAACTGAGCCACCCAGGCACCCCTACCAAACATTTAAAGAAGAGTTAATACCTATTCTTCTTAAACTTTCCCAAAGGAAAACTCCCAAATTCATTGAGGCCAGCATTACTATGATACCAAAACCAGATAAAGACACTACAAAAGAGAGAGAGAGAGAGGGAGAGAGAACTACAGGCCAATATCTCTGATTCACATAGATGCAAAAATCCTACAAAATATTAGCAAACCACATCCAACAATACATTAAAAGAAAAAAAATCCACCAGAATCCAGTGGAATTTATGCCTGGAATGCAAGGGTGGTTCAATATTTGCAAATCAATCGTGATACATCACATTAAGAGAAAGGCTAAAAACCATATGATCATTTCAATTGATGCAGAAATAGCATTTGAGAAAGTAGAACATCCATTCATGATAAAAACTGTAAACAAAGTAGGTTTTGGTGGAACATACCTCAATATAATAAAGGTCATATATGAAAAACCCACAGCAAACACCACATTGTATGGAAAAAAAACTGAGAGCTTTTTCCCTAAGATCAGGAACAAGACAAGAATTCCCATTCTTACCACTTTTATTCAACATTGTACTGGAATTCCCAGCAATCAGACAAGAAAAAGAAATAAAATGCATCCAAACTGATAGGAAAGAAGTAAAACTTTCACTATTCGCAGACGACAGTGACAGCATACAATATATAGAAAGCCCCCAAACACCAAAAAACTACTAGCACTGATAAATGAATTCAGTAGGAATACAAAATCCATATACAGAAATCTATTACACTGCTACACCTTTTAATGAAGCAGCTGAAAGAGAAATTAAGAAAACCGTCCCATTTACAATTACACCAAAAAGAACAAAATACATAGAAATAAACTTATTGAGGGAGGCAAAAGACTTATACTCTGAAAACTATGAAACATTAAAGAAATTAATAACACAAATGGAAAGACATTTTATGCTCACAGATTGCAAGAATCAATATTGTTAAAGTGTCTGCATTACCCGAAGCCATCTACAGATTTAATGCAATCCCTATCAAAATACACAACACCATTTTTTATAGAACTAGAACAATCATTTTTATTTTTATTTTTTTTAATTATTTGTTTCTTTTTAATTTTTATTGTTATATTAGTCACCATACAGTACATCCCCAGTTTTTGATGCAATGTTCCATGATTCATTATTTGCGTATAACACCCAGTGCACCATGCAATATGTGCCTTCCTTAATACCCATCACCGGCCTATCTGAGTTCCCCATCCCCCTACCCTCTGAAGCCCTCAGTTTGTTTCCCAGAGTCCACAGTCTCTCATGGTTCATTTCCCCTTCTGTTTACCCCCCCTTCATTCTTCCCGTCCTTCTCCTACCGATCTTCCTATGAAACTTGACCACTTTCTCACACCATACACAAAGATAAACTTCAGAACACAATCATTTTTTTAAAAATTACCTTAAAATTTGTATGGAACCACAGTAAACCCTAAATAGCCAAAGCAGTCTTGAAAAAGAAAAACAAAACCAAAGATATCACAGTATCAGATTTCAAGATACACTGCAAAGTCATCAAAACAGTATGGTACTGACACAAAAATAGACACATAGTTCAGTGAAACAGAATAGAGAGTCCAGAAATAAACCCAAAATTATATGGTCAATTAATCTTCAACAAAGGAATGGGGAACAAACCATCTCTTCAACAAATGGTGCTGGGAAAACTGGACAGCTACATGCAAAAGAGTGAAACTGGACCATTTTCTTACAGCATACACAAAAATAAACTCAAAATAGATTAAAGACCCAGTGTGAGACCTGAAATCACAAAAATACTAGAAACGAGTACAAGCAGTAATTTCTCTGATATTGGCTGTAGCTACATTTTTCTAGATATGTCTCCTGAGTCATAGGACACAAAAGCAAAAATAAACTATTGGTACTACATTAAAATAAAAAGCTTCTGCACAGCAAAGCAATCAACAAAACTAAAAGGCAACCTACTGAATGACAGGAAATATTGGCAAATGATCTATCTGATAAAGGGTTAGTATCCAAAAAATATAAAGAACTTATACAACTCAACAGCAAAAAAAAACAAACAAAAACAAAAAAACCCACAAAACAAATAATCTAATTAAAAATGGGCAGAAAACATGAATAGACATTTCTCCAAGAAGATATCCAGATGGCCAAGAGACACATGAAGAGATGCTCAACATCACTCAGCAAAATTCAAATCAAAACTACGATGAGATATCACCTCACACTTGTCAGAATGGCTAAAATCAACAGAAGAAATAAGTGTCGATGAGGATGTGGAGAAAAAGGAACTGTTGTGCACTTCTGGTGGGAATACAAACTGGTGCAGCCATTGTGGAAGACAGGAGGTTCCTCAAAAAATGTAAAATAGAATTATCATATGATCCAGTAATTCCTCTACTGGGTATTTGCCCAAAGAATACAAAAAGCACTAATTTGAAAGGATATGCATTCCTATGTTTATTGAAGCATTATTTACAATAGCCAAATTATAGAAGCAACCCATGTGTCATCCATTGATGAACGGACAAGATATCATACACAAATTCAATGGAATATTACTGAGACATAAAAAAGAATGAAATCTTGCCATTTACAACAGTATGGACAGATCTAGAGGGTATAATGCTAAGTGAAATAAGTCAGTCAGGGAAAGACAAATACCATATAATTTCACACAAATAACTAATTTAAGAAACAAAACAAACCAAAAACCAGACTCTTAACTATAGAGAATGCAACTGATGGTTCCTAGAGGAGAGGTGCACGGGTTGAGGGGGGGAGATGGGTGAAACAGGTGGAGGGGATTAAAAGTACACTTATCATCATGAGCATGGAGTAAGGCATAGAATTGGCAAATCAGTATATTATACATCTGAAACTACTGTAACACTATGCTGGAATTAAATTTTAAAAAAAGAAAGAAAGAAATAGAAGATATTAGAAAGGTAAAAACAAACTGTCATTATTAGCAGATACACAGTTGATATGCTTATGTATTGGGGCAAGTGCAAAGGAATAAACAGAATTATGAAAAACTGAGTTTAAAAAAGTTACTTGATGCAAATTCAACACAAAAATCTATCTTTTGTGTATATCAGCAACAATGAGTAAAATATATATATATATATATATATGTATATATATATATATATATAAATGGAAACAAAATATAATTTTAAAAATTCTATCGTTTCCCAAATACATGAAATTCTGGGCTATAAACAATACAGAAAAATCTTCATGAAGAAATTGATAACATATTATTAGAAGATATGAAAAGCTATAATTAAATGAAATCATATTCACATATTGAAAATTAAGAAGTTTTAACATAGCAGACTTCCCCAAATTTATTTACAATATAAAAGAATATTGCTATTTTTGTGGTGGTTCTTGATAAGTGAATTACAAGAGGTTTATGAAAATGCAAAGAATCATGACTATGATAAGGATGAGGTGGGGGAATCATGCTACACTTAATCTCAGAACAAATTATAAATGTTGCCTAAATAATGTAGTATTATAAGTGGTGGAGAAATGTAATAGAATAGGGAGCCTAGAGAGAAATGTGGAGAAATGTAATAGAATAGGGAGCCTAGAAATGTGTCCATGAATATATTAACATTTGATAAGTGACAGGTGATGAAAAAGAAAGTGAAGAGAAAGTGGATTTGTCAATAAATGGTAGCAAGTAACTGATTATCCTTGCCAGGATAAAACCAAAAAGGAGGGCACGTATTGCATGGTGCACTGGGTGTTATACACAACTAATGAATCATCGAACTTTACATCAAAAACCAGGGATGTACGGTATGGGGACTAACATAATAAAAAAATAAAAATAAAAAAACCCCCACAAAATTGCATCCTTAAGTGGATTGAACTAAAAACAAAAAGTAAATCTCTAATGTTAGAATATCATGTAAAAGAATGTCTTCATTATCTTGGTGTAAGGGAGGATTTTTTTAAACAATGCACTACTTTAAAAATAGATCACATTAAAAACTTCTTCCAAAAGACATCATAAAGAGGATGAGAGAACAAGCCACAAGCTAGAAGTTTTTTGGGATTTGCCACAGATACCACTGACAAAAGACCAGTATTCAGAATATACAAAAGGAACTCATGCAAAAAAAAAAAAAAAAAAAAAAAACTAATTTTAAAATGTAGAAAAGTTTTAACAGAAATTTCACAAAGGAGGAAACTACAATGGTCACTAAACATACAAAAAGATGTTTAACCCCTGTAGTAATTTGGGAAGTGCAAATTAAAATCTTATTAGAAAATAATTACATGCACTGGTTTGGAAAATGTTAAAATAACTGAAAACTCAAAGTTGTTGAGAGTCTGAATACCACTGGTAACATGTAAATTTACATAATTCCCTTTGAGAGCAGTGCGCCATTTCTTGGTAATGTTGACCATAATCAATTTCTCCCATGGTTGTGTACAGTTGAACCTGGAACAACAGGGATTTGAACTGTATGGATCCACTTACATGTAGAATTTTTTACAATACAGTACTATAAATGTGTTTCTCGTCCTTATAATTTTTTACCATTGTCTTTTCTCCAGCTTACTTAATTATAAGAATACAGCATATAATACAGAAAACATACAAAATTTGTGTTAATTGACTATTCACGTTAGCAGTAAGGCTTCTAGCCTATTAGTATTTACGTTTTCAGGGAGTCAAAAGTTATACTAGGGATTTTCAAATGCGTGGGGCATCAGCGCCCCTAATCTCCATGGTGTTCAAGGATCAATGATGTATCCTAAAGGATCTCTTCACAAAGATATCAGCAGACACTAGAATGTTCATAGGAGCAATCTGAAAACAGGTAAAACTAGAATCAAACAAAGATCTAATAAGACAAGTATAGTCAGATACATTACGGTATATTCGTATATTAGGACACCATACAGCATAAAACAACAGGAACAGATACTACCAAGAAATGTGAAGAAGTCAAAATAACACACGGAGTATACTATAAGTATAGACTGAATACTCTATGAAAACAGGCAAACTAATAAATGGCTTATTAACATTGTGTGTGTGTGTGTGTGTGTGTGTGTGTGTGTGTGTGTGTGTGTGTGTGTGTTGAAAATACTAAAGAAATGCCAAGGAATGATTTTATCAGTGTCAGGATGATGCCTACCTCTGGGAGGTGGAGGATGCAGCTAGGGAGAGGCAGACATTTTCTACAGTGCAGGCAATATTTTAGTTCCTTCCCTGGGTGGGATTTGCAGGATGAATTTTTTTTTAATGTGCATTTATGCTCTTTATGTGCTACTTGTTTCACAAAAATTTTTGTTTTCAAAGAAGACTAACCAAGTATGCAACCTCTCTGTAATTTTTAAAGATAAGCAGCACAGAGTGCCCAAAGACTGTCTAAATTCTTACAAAATAGGACTAGAATTGTAAGAAGCCACTGATATAAGGACTATAAGGGATGCATGCTTTGACTCCGTTTCCCATTTTCGGGATCCATTGGTCACTTGGGGTCCAAACTATATTGACTTGACTCTTCTTCTTACAACCAAGAAGGGCTGAACTAATGTGGGCATAAGGGAACAGTAGTCAGTGGCAGTGTTCCTACCACCTCTCAAAATAAGCACTTTGTCTCTCCTTTTTGTAGTCTGAATTTAGAAGTAGTCCAAAGAGTCTGAATTTAGAAGTTCCCTAAGTTTTAATAAAACCTCTCTTCATTATATCTAAATGCCATTCAAGGTGTCTTAAGAACTACCCTGGCTTTGATAATGTTTCCTCGGAGAGCAGGAGACGGATGGGGACGCATTTTTGCAATTGTCTAGAACTTTTGTTCAATTGCTTTTCTTTACACATCATGTGTGTCTTCTGTTGCCTTGGAGAGTAAGCAGCCTTTCTGAGATGTTGAAAATCATTAAAGGGACAGCTAAGTTACTGCTTTTTATCTGCTATAATCCAAATATAAGCTGTGAGTCAAGAAAAAGCAGACCCACAACATTTCCCAGGTATGTAAGAGTGCTATTTCCTAACTATATTAGAAAAGGCATTATAGTGAATGATTTTACAGTTGCAATAAGATCAGACTATGTGCTAGTAGGCCCTTTTGGACTCTTATTTTCTGAGTCAGCAAAATTCCATATCAAAAGCAGAAGCCAGAAGGGTTTAGTTGTTTCTTTGCTTGTTTGTTTTAAATTATAAAACCAATGAGCAGAGGCTGCACCTTTACATATATTCTATTTTATTATCTAACTCTTATAAGATTAATATAATAGCACGACATCCTTGAAGCAAAAAGAGGGCATTAAAAAACAGAAAAAAAATATAATGGTTTCACTAAAATGAATTCTAGTGCCTTAGGAAAAAATAAATATAAATTAGCTCAGGCTGATGACTCGATTTCATTAATATTATATAAAAATATCTTTTTATACTCACTTTTTTACTGGACAAAGATATGCATAAACTAGTTCATAGTATATCTGAATGAAAGCTCAGGGACATTTCCTTAATCATTATAAACTAATGTTTTGTGACTGGATACATTCAATTTAATTCAAAAACTAATAAAGAATATTTTCTACAGTGTCTGGATACTCTACGGAAGTCAAGGATGAATAAGTATCCTGTAAAGGAGATGGAGCATAAATTAATCAATGAACAAAGTCCTTTGGTGCCCTTGTTAGACCATTTAGCCAGACAAATTGGTACTGGGGAAAAAATGCACACACTCATGCATGTGTATATATATTTGTGTTTGTATATATGATTTTATGACCTTCAGATAAATAAACATCTTGTAAAGAAAAAAAATTAATAAGAGAAAACCTGACTCGTGAAACTAGTAGAGACCATTACCGAGCAATCTAGCATCCAGTTTTAGAGTATATGTACCTTTGCTTTTTAAGAAAAAGATGAGATACTTGGAAAAGGCAGAAATTTTCATCCGAGTAGGAGGGAGGCATAGAATTTACACAGGTGAAGAGAAGATGGCAGATATATTAGGGCAACTGAAAAAGCAGGATTAAAGACACAGAAATGAGAGCATGGGCATTAGGAGGGAATAGTAGGAAAAGCCTGAGATTTGGGGAAAAAAAAATCTGGAGAGGAAACTCAGCAGATTGTGGAAAGCATCCAAGGCTGGGCAACAGAGACTAAAGGATTAGCCTCCTCCCTGGCTCTGCCCCCTACTAGTTTGCTCATTGGGGTCAGGGCATTTCCTTTCACTGAGCCAGAGCTCACTCACCCTCCAGAGGACAAGGTAAACCCTCCCTCTGCCCTGTGTCTATAGAAACTGAATGAGACCACCTCTATGGAAGCGTGCGTTTAACTTGTAAATATCTAAACGAAGGGGAGATTATTAAAGGTAAAAATGACTATTCCTTTTTCCATTTGGTATGTGCTACTGCGTGTAGAACGGATTACTGCAGACACAGCAAGGTCTGTAGTTGTTTTAACTAGCTCCATGTGGTAGGTTACTGCAAAGGTAGGGTTGATGACAAAGAATTTTCCTCTCTGTGTAGAGGAACATGCTCAGATGCCTTCGCACAAAATAGGCAAGTTAATCCTGCTGCAGGGGCCACTTGATTGTTTTGTGTTTTGTTTATTTTCTTTTGTATAATTTGTTTTTCTGGACACTATGGAGATATCCAAGAAAGTATATGACAGATATGGTGGAAAGAATCCTGCATTCCTGTTATGGGTGACACTGTGTCCCCCCAATATTCATATGTTGAAATCCTAATCTCCAGGACCTCGGAATATGAACTTACTTGGAAATAAGTTCTTGCAGATGTAGTTACAAAGATGAGGTCACACTCGAATACAGTGGGGCCCAATCCAGGGTGACTGGTGTCCTTATGAAAGAGGCAGTGTGGACACACTGGGAGGATGTCATGTGAACACAAAGGCAGACAACAGAGTGATGTGTCTACAGCCAAAGAACATCAGGCAAGCCCCAGCAGCTGGCAGAGAGGCCTGGAGCACATTCCCCCTCTCAAGGAACTAACCCGACCTGACATCTTGATGTAGCACTTGTAGCCTCCAGAACCATGAGACCATATATCCCTGTTGTTTAAAAGCCCCACTTTGAGGTATTTTGTTATGGCTGTCCTAGGAATCTCATACGGTAGAATCAGATTCAGATTCAAATACTGGCTTTTTTCTATACCTACTGTGTCACCTTAACCAAGGTGCACAGCATCTTTCAGTCTGTTTTGTTAAACCAACACAACCCTTCCTACTTCACACCTTTGCGTAGACCAAGTATATAATATGCACACACTCTGTAAATGATAAAGCATTATGAACATTTTACATGGCTGGTCATATGAATAAATGAGAACTAAAATTGCTTATTGATTAATTGCCATTAATTTACAATGCTGTGTCACAACCACAGAAAGTGTATATTACATATAAATGTGGCTGAGTACAATTTAGCTTTTAAATGTGTTAGACACATTTAGGTACAAATTTATAGGGATTCTGTATACAGGAATTCGTGTGATCTAGCCATGGATAATTTAACCCTATTTGATCCCCTTTTTTCCAGATGATGATGTGGAGCACATTACTACAGCCACTGCAATTGCTGCTGGGATTGAAGACATTCTTGCAGCTCTATTATATACAGGTCAATTATATGTATACATAATATATACAGATGCATAATTACATGTACATATGTATACACACACACACACACACAATATATATATACAGGTAAAGGGAAGAAGACAGAAATATCCAGGAATCTGAAAAAACAAGTAGGACCAAAGACATTATTTCGAGGGAAATGTATATACACACACGTATATAAATATGTATATTTCCCTCCAAATAATGTCTTTGATCCTGATGTGTATATATGCATTCCATATAGGGAGAACAGAGGAAAGGCAATGAGTGAATCATGGTCAATAACTATTTTAAATATATGTTGTTTCATCACAGTATTTGCCTAATCAGAGAAATCTTAGATTTCTTACAAATCTTAAAATCACTATTTTGAGACCTTTAATCTTTATTATTATTATTTATTATTATTACTAAATATTTGAGGGAAAGAGAGCACAGGGAGAGAGGTAGGGGGAGAGGGAGAGAACCTTCAAGCACACCACCCACTGAGTGCAGACCAGATGCAGGGCTGGATCACACGACCCTGAGATCATGATCTGAGCCAAAATCAATAGCCTGCTGCTTAACTGGCTGAGCCACCCAGGCGCCACTGTCTTTCTTCTTAACATTCTTACTGTAACAGGATTCTTTCACATTATCAAATAGACATTATTCTTTTGGGCATCAATTCATACTTAGCTTTTCTAATTCCAACTCCAATTACACGAAATACCTCATTTCAGAATGTCTCAGGCCATCATTGTCCTGATAATAAACATTCCCCCAAAATAACCTTCACCAGAACATACTTCTCAGTCATAGGGCTTATCTTCGTCATCAGTCACAGCTGCTCCAGAGACACGTTGGCTGAACTCATTAACTTGCATCTCAGGCAAAGGGAAGTCAGCACCATTTGACTTTTCCTTTTTATCCCCGACCCTTTTCTTTTAATGCCAGCACAAGGATTAAACTATATCCCTACAATTTTTTCAGGCAACAGTCAGTTGTTTCTTTAGAACATCACAGTGTTAGAACACTATTTCTTCTTGTGGGGGTCAGGACATGATGTAACAAAAATATATTTTGTAGTCAGTGTCTTCTACTTTAGAATCATAAGAACACTTGTCACATCTGAAGGCCTGGCAGAGATAGAATACCATCATGCCCCCATAACATGCTGTTAAAGAGTTACATATTAACTAAAAATTAAAAAGGCATTAAAACCACAGTATCAAAATTACAGGAAACCAACGGTGAGATGCTCATGTTAAATTGTTGGTCTCTAGAGGTACAAATGAGTTTATGTACATTTATGTAACAGAGCTGATAGCTGGGAAATGTTATGCCTTTTAAAAATGTATACACATTCTGGAAACACTGATTAGCTGATAATTCCCCTGATAAAAGTAAGTCCCTCTTTTATCTCCTTCAGAATTTGCTAATTCATTGCCATTTTTATTGTGTATTAATCTAGATAATCTCTCTCTTTCCCTTTTAAATATCCTAGTGTAAGGATTCTCACAGGGTAGTCTGGAGAGCTCACTACAGAGGACCCAGAAGATCGAAACTATCTTCCTAATAACATTAAAACATAATTTACCCTTCCGATCTCATTTTCTCATCAATATATAGTGGAGTTTTCTAGAGGCAACCTAGTATGTGATATTGTAACTGAAAACAGAAGCAAATATGATAATGTGTCTTCTGATAGGCCACACATTAATAGGGTTTGCAAAAATAACATTCTTTTCACTAATCTTTTTGTCTTGGAAAACAAGCACATTTATTAAAGCACATTAATCATATTAAAAGTAATGGGTTTATGTTAAATGAGTAATTTTTAATTCTAATTTCCAGTATAGTAGTTATAACTTAAATTCTTTGGGCTTCTGAGTACTATTTTATATTATAAAGAATACTGAGATTCACATGTTTGAGAACCATGTTAGAGAATACACCATTTTTCTTACTCTGTCCCCAGTCATAAGCTGAGAAACAGCCTACTTAGCCCTCCCATTCTGATCCCAGCATTGGGAGGAAAAGGGAGTTAAGCATTGGCATGTATCTTAGAGTATCAAGGGATCTGCACCTTTGCTCCTATTCCCCACTTCATATGAGATCTAACAGGGTCCAAGGCAATTGGAAAAGGCCCAGATAAGTTTGAGGGGGTGGTGAATTCCATACCAAGAGGGTTTGTTTAGACTTCACTTGATTTATATACTCCTCATAGCCATCCCTTTATTTTTATGGTCAGTGGTATCATAGTATTTTGGTTTTAGACTAATGTAATATCCTATTATGTGGATTTCTGGACTAAAATCTCTTCCCTCTCATCCAGAGTAATTGCCCCAAATCGGACTTTGTCAAGGACGTTCTCATTCAGAAATATCAATGATTTCCCCATTGCCTGCGGTAAAAGTCTAAACAACTTGAAGCCTTAAGATCACAAATTTTTCAGTCTTTAAGGGAACGCAGAAATCATCAGATCAAAGCCTCACATGTCTAAAACAAGAAATTGAAGTCCACAAGTGACATAACTCCATTATGGTAATAGGAGCAATAACATCAAAATGGGAATTGTAGTTGAGCCTGTATCTGACATTTGTGGTCCTACAAAATATCCTAATTCTAGTTTGCAAAAATGTCTACTTACCAACATGGTATTTCTACTTCAGCTGCACTACTCTTCTCATTGTCATTGAACATACTATGTAAATTTCTACCACTCCCCATTTAATTCTTCCAGGTGTGATATTCTCCTCTACTCTCTATACCTGCCTTCCAGGATTCCTCAAAGTCAGGTCTTCCCTCTAAGATCGTCTTGGACCAATTCAGCTCACATAATCTGTCCTTGGTGTTCTCGTTCTATTTTTCTATGAATAACACGCATTGTGTTCATACAATATATTGCCATGCACAATGCTGTATTTTTCTGTGTATCATTTCTTAAGGTTGCATCTTATAATATTATTTCATGTTGAGCACACGCAGCATATTTAATTATATCAGCTTACTATAGAGGCTCTTCTCTACCACATTAGAGAGCAAATAATATATTGACTACATCTTTTCATTTGTAAGAATATATTCACTAGCCTATTAAAAAAGATTAAATAAATAGCTTTCAGTAAGTCTATGACTGACTTCCTTAAAGATTTCTGACGCATTTTTTTAGTCTCATTGATCCTTATGTCATTCCTAAGGTTACCTCTGCATGCAAAATCAATTGAACTGCAGTGATGAGTGAGATTTAAAACCATTAGAAAATATTAAAGAATTTTGAGTTAGCTTGATCTGAGTTTAGAATGTTATGACAATGTGGAGTCAGAGGGAAAGCTTTATAGTTCAGAGGAGATAAGCAGATAGAGGAGAGCAGAGGAGATATATTTATTTTCAAAAGCAATCACTTTCAAAGATACCCAGCAAAAAGGAAATGAGTAGCTAATTCAAGTTCACTGTATCACCTAATAATGAACTAACTGCTAAATGAAGATCTTAATCCCTCTGCCTGCTTGCCCTCATTCCATGTATCTGTATACTCAGCAGATGACAGCAATGGCCCACGTTAGTGCTATGGAGCACCTTGACGGGCTCTGGTGCCCTCTCTCCAATTCTGTACAAAGATGCAAAATAAACTTTGGGGAGTGTATAAATCAAATCAAAGGAAGCACAAGACAGGGACTATTCTGCACAATCCCTGTCCAATTCTTGCCAACTTTCTCATTAATTTCTTGTTTTTTTTCAACATGTATGCAATGCTTCCTAATTACAAAGATGATGAAATATTTGTGTCATTGAAATAAAAAGAAATACTTTTTTACTCTCCCCCAAGGTTAAATTTGCTAATCGTTTTACTGCAATAAATAATGATGCTTACCTCAGAAAAGTTTTACTATGAAAATTCAAATGTCATTTCTCTGGAGAACTGGTGTGTTGGCTAAGAAAGAATATTGACTTGGGGCTAGATAGTTCTAAATTTAAAATCTTCCTCCCCAGCTTGCAAGATGTATTACCTTGAGCTTTTTTTTTTTTTTTTTTTATTCCCACCCAGTCACCTACCTCTTTATCTGAAACAGTGCTGATTTCATAAAGGATTATTTGGGGAAATATGGTAAATAATAAAAGTAAAGCCGTTGGCACAAAGGAATATTTTGATCAATATGAATTACTATCCCTTACACTCATCGCTGCCCATCACCTAGCTCCCGCACTAAACACAACCTTTCTTAACATTTTTTATCAAATATATGAGATCTGAAAACATCATAGAGCACTACATTCAATTCCTTAAGAGAACTGGTATCATGTAGGGAAACTTCCGATCACACTCCATTACAACAGTCCGACCTATTTCTGTCAACTTTGAGGGGTGAGCACTCTGATCTTTTGATTATATAAGATCAATAGAATCTTTAATGTCTGCTTCATATCTTCAGGTTCCATAAGTTACCTCTGAGAAAAATCAGTAGAAGCTATTCATTAAGGCCCAACGATGTGAAGTGCCAGAAGAACAAGGAGGGTTCAGAGAGCTGACTCTGACATTCAATTATCATTAATTCCCTCCTTGGAAAATGTGGAAACTTCTGAATTATATTTTTAGTATTGTCATAGGTTGGCGCTATCATTGAGAAGATTATCCTGTTAATGGTGAGCATTCCCCATAATGTGCAGGAAAAATTAGGGCCTAAACAAGCATGTTGTTACAGAGTCCATTTTCTGTTATTGTGCCCCTAGTTAAGGTAATTCTTTGACTCCGTAGCAAAGGTGCTTGCCATTTCTCTCCCAGATCATTTTAAGTTGACGGATGCTACAGAATTCAATGTACGGGTGTTCATTATGTGCATTTACAATATTTAACTGTACCTTTCACTGACATTAATTGAATGAAATAACCTTATACAGAGATCTGGCTTTGGTTTAGTCATAGTCTAACGATTCAGTTTGATGTTATGCCACTTATCTTTTTGTTAAAAAGAGTCTTCAGAACCGTGTGATTTGGAGTCAAGTGGGCCAGTTATCTGGCATGCTTATCCAATTTTATTTCCTCCAGTTTATTTTAAAATATATTTCATTAACATGTACCTAACACAGCACTTGTATTTTCTATTTCACACCTCTCTCACCTGTGTGCAGGAAGGCTGGCATGCCATGCTATTTAAATTAGGTATTTGCAGGGTGTTGTTAATGAAGTTCCTGTCAGTTTCATTCCCCACTCAGAATCTAAAAAAACAACATATCTGTGTTCGGAAGACAGACTGCAGATGTAACCATAGCCAGACATTTGTTATGACAGGGCCACACAGTTACAACTTTACGAGAATAGCAACTCAAACATACATCCTGATTAGGATAATCAGGTTTTGCACAATAGACTCCTTCAAAGTAGAGCAATGTCAAGGTTTTTGGGTGAAGTGTTTCCTCAAATTATACCTGAAATTTCTTTCAGGGATGCAGAGTCATTCATTCCAAATTTAAATGTAAAATTAAATGGCAGATTCCTCCTGGGACAATAAGCACAGGGACCAAGTTATTTGACATATTCATTGATTTCAAACACCTGGCAAACCAGACAGACAAAGCCACTGAGCCAGCTACTAGAAAGACGCAGTCCAAACTGGGGATGGGAGATCACACACACACACAAACACACACACACACACACGTTGTTCAATGCTTTTACTACTACTTAGAAAAAGGACATTCAACTTATTTTATAGTAAGTCCATTTGCAATAATAAAACTTCGATATGACAAACTCAATTTTAAAGCATACATACCTATGACTTATCAGTTGCACTCCTAGGCATATATCCATTGAAAATCAGTGTGCACGTTCACTTAAAAACATGTACAAGAACGTACCATAGCCATATAGCCACATCCTAATAACAGAAAACTCAAAACAGCTAGTGTCCGGCAAACTTAGAATCACATATTCATCGAATAGGAGAGTCTCCAACAGTGAAAGTGATCTAACACACCTAGCAATTTGGGGAAAAAAAATGGTATATGCATAATGTTGACCAAAGCAAGAACCACATACAATATAACGCATTTGTACAAACTTCAAAATATCTACAACCATACTATTTAAGGTTGAAAGTTTAGGAAATAAAATGATGAGTATTTTCTAGACTTGTATAAAAACACAGAACTCAGATTAGCGGTAGGGGGAGGGGGTAGTGATTGGAAGGGGGCATAATGAAAGATTCCGAGATTCTGTGATAATTTCTTCTGTTAGACTAATTGTGCCCATGTAGTATTCACTTTGTGACCTATCATTGAGCCATATATTTTTGAGCTGGACTTTTCTAAATGTGTGATATATTTCACATATCTAAAGTGTAAGCCATTTTCACATATTTATTTTCCAAATCCCTTCAGAGCCGAGAGTTGAGTGGTTTACATTTGCAAAGAGAATATGAAAATGATGAAACATACTATACGGAGGGGTAATAATATTGTTATGTTATTTAGCTGCCATGCAAAATTTCAAATCCCGTGTCTGTGTGCCTACACATGGATATGCATATATAAATGGTGCTATCTGGTAACTCCCTACCTGAAAAAGCTGTAGCATACGCAAAATCTGAAATTTAGAACTACGTACCACAACTCTACATACTACACGGTGGGCTAATTTGAAGCAGTCAGGCAACTAGGTCACAGAACTTTCCTATGAATAATTTTCATAAAGAAACTATTACTCTAAGTTCACATTTTACTTAAATTGAGAAGGAGCATAGTACTATCTGGTTTTTGTCTGATATATGCTGAATCCTGCCAGTCTTCCTTTTCTGACATGGTAGTTGACTTTTTATAAGCTTTTGCTATGTGGTTATTTTTATTTTCTGAACACCGAAGCAGAATAGAAACAAAACAAAAACTTAGAAACTAAGAGTCAACTTACTGTCATGTTTCCTGAAGGAGGAGGTAAAGAGCAGTATCACACTGACGTTTTACTCCATGTTGACCTTCTACTGCCTATCAGTCACATCCGTATGTATGTCTGCTTGCATTGCCTCCTCAGGCGCATCCACATCGCTAAATATGGCCTCCCTATCTCAGCATCTCCTATTGACTTTTCCTAATCTTATTATTTCTGCTGATATTTACTCTGCATGCCATTTCTGCTTTCCCAGCACTATACACTGATGTTCATCCCTGAGGAATCCTTACCTTCCCAGCCTAAACAAATGAAATTAGGGAAGCAAGGTGGTCAGGCCTAGATCCTGACCAAACAGAAGAACAAGCATCCACCTGGAGGCCACAGTAAAGAATTTAAACTGAGATAAGCATCTAAAGACAGTACTGACTGCAAGGACTCAAGACTGGTTTTGTTTATTTTTAAGATTTTTAAAAAAATTTTATTTGACAGAACGAGAAAGAGGAGAGAGAATGAGAGTACAAGCAGTGGGAGCAGCAGGCAGAGGGAGAGGGACAGGCAGAAGCAGGCTCCCTGCTAAACAAGAATCCCAGGACCCTGGGGATCATGACCTGAGCTGAAGGCAGACTGAGCCACCCAGGTGCCCCTTGTTTTGTTGTTGTTGTTGTTGCTTTTGGGGTTTTTTGTTTTGTTTTGTTTTGTTTTTAATAAGGTATTGGGTTTAACCATAAGGGGAATCAATAACTAAAAGATAAAACCAGAAAACCTTTTTTTTTTTTTTAACAATTTGGTGAAGAGCAAAGACTATGATCTTTAATTTCATATAGGACTAGGGTCACATCCAAGCTCTAACATTTCAGAGTATTATCTCAGTATCTACAAACCCTACTGTATTTATTTGTAAAACAGCTAGTAATCCTTGAAAGCTTATACTTAAACAAGATTTTGGATGTAAAGTGCCCTGCATTTATTTGACATTAATAAATGTTAACTATTATTACTGCCACCACTGTCCTATTCCTTTGACACTCCTATACTCTGTATCTGATCTTACAATATCCCTTTCCTCACAACAAGGGAAGTCACAGAAGTTTGCATTCCTTTACAATGGGTATAGAAGAGGCATTGGCTTCTTAAGGCTTTCATAGTGCATCATAAGTTATTGAAAGGGAGGACGGAGTGAAAACAGAGTGAAGAAAGGAAGGTGAGGGTGTAAAACAGGATGGTAAAGATGGACAGATAGATGGCTGAATGTAAATAGATACAAAATAAATAAAAACTATGTGTATGTCTCCTGTTAAGACAGGCATTGTGCTGAAAGGTGGCTTTGCTTCCGTATTTGAAGACTGCAGATCTCCCAAATCCATATTAACATTTGAGTTCAGGAAATGATTAAGCAAGTTCTATTTTTGGATTACATATTCCATGACTTTATATATGATAGTTTTGAGAGCATGACACCATAACTGTATTTTTAAAATATAAAATCCATAAAAATGTAAAAATGATATAAAATGACTTATAATGAAAAACAATGTTTTCTCACTGTGTCCTTCCCTATCTCCAGTTTTATTTTCTTATAAACACGTTGTTCCTTAAATATTTCTTTTGATGTTTACTTTAATATTTAATAGTATTTATATCACCTTTTTTGATTTCTCAATTTTAGTCATATTGTCTTCTTCCTATAACTATTTAGAATTTGGGTCACTCATTATGTATTCCAAAATACCTGTTGTCATCGCCTACTCATGTATGAAAGCATAACTAGCTGCAGAATTACAAATCTAAATCATTTTCCACCAGAAATCCAAAACACTCATTTCATTGTCTTTTAGTTTTGATTCTTGCTATTGAAGTCTTATGCTACTATAGACTTTATTCCCCTGTAGGTGGCTTTTTCCCCCCTGCTTTTTGGAGTTTTATATAACGTTCTTGTGTTCCTCAATTTCTCACAGGTATATATCTAAGTATGCACAGCACCCCTATCCTATTTGTTGAGCAATTGGTGGGTCTTTGCAATTTGAAATCTCAGTATTTCAGCTCCAGAGCATTCTCCAATAGTGTACTCTCCCCTGTTGTTTTCTGTTCTTTATTCTGTTTTCTCTTTAATCAGAGGATGGAAATTTGTATTATTCCCCAGTGTTTATT